>NW_024040263.1:72373-252364 GCF_014851395.1 Micropterus salmoides
TTAGTATCTATATTATTGCAGATAACATTTTATGACTTATATAAGATTAATCATAGTTTCATAGGTGACATGTGATGCTTTCCCCCCTGCTAATTCAAACTACTATGCTAATATAGCTAGCTCTGGGCCACCAAAGCCTGCATTCAAGGGTTATCAGTATTCATTTGTCAGTACTGTGACCAGTGATTGAAGTGGTGCCAGTACTGCCCATTCACTGTTGTTCACATGTTGGCATAAGCACCCGATCTTTCACTACTCAGTCTCCACCGTTGGAGAGGACAAAAAAAGCACCAGCAGCTTGTGAGAATTGCTGGTGGACATGAAAAGTCCAGGTAAAGATTAAAATGTAGAAGTGCCAGTAATGTGTACGGGAAGTACCCGCCTTGAAGCACTGACTGTGACTCAGATTAAGACTTTCACACACACACACACACACACACACCCACAGATGCTTTTTGTTGTTTTAAAGTATACTGTTAAGTAAGTTTGTTCTAGTTCTCAGAGATGGGGCCTTGAGTTTGAGAGTTGGACTTGAGTCCGACTTAAGTCGCACACACAGTGACTTCAGACTCGACTTAGACTCGAGGTGCGGGTCTCGTGAACAATGTTTATTTTAGGAAATGTGATGAGACCTTGTGTTTTCCCCTCACTGCATTTACCTATAACCTGCCTACGTAACATGTAGTATCAGCTGTGTGCGGCCATACATGAGTGAGGACAACAAACAGCAGCAGCTGCTGTGCAATTCATCATGAACTTTAGCTTTAAAACTTCATACAACAAGGGCCAAACAAAGAAGTACTGAATGCAAATATGTTTGTAACCTGAGGTTAATAAACATGCTTAGCACAGCATTGGCCATCTAACGTTAGCTTGCTTGCTTTAGCTACGACTTACAGGAGGTGAGTTCCGACAGTCGTTTTTTATGAAAAGATGAATGAGCATTTATTTGCTTGCCAAACTTGTGGTGGTCGATTTATGTAATCATTATTGGTTGGCTGGTTGCCATCACGTTAATTATTAACCTGCAAACAGGTTACAGGTTTATTGTTGATCGTAATTTTAGTTTTATTTAGTTGATTACACTGGGTTTGAGAGTCTGGGGATGTATTGAGTACAGTACATCACATGGTTGTGCTCCGTAAGCGAAAAAACAGGTTACAGTTCCTTATAGCTATACAGTTTTATAAGCTGCCTGGATTGAACACAGCAGGTGATACAACATTCATTATAACCACGAGAGACTTGAGACTTGCCTCGGACTCTAGCTCAGTGACTTGTGAGCATCTCTGCTAGTTCTACACAAATTTACATAAATACACAGTGCGCGAGTCAATCAGACAGTCTATAGAAAGAGAGAGAAACATTGTTCTTTTATTTCTATAGACCTGTTTTGAAGCATATCTTGGTGGTGGCATATGTTTTTGCTTCTCTTGTCTAATTGTTACAGCTTACCCCAGCATATGTTACAACCTATCCCTGTAGTGGGCTAGATTGTAACAAAGTAACACCATATCTTTGACATCATCTCACGAGGTCTGTGATATTGTTGTAGAGGATTGATTTGGTGCCGTTTGTAGTAAACAAATGTGGGTACTGGATAAACGTTTAAGAACTCTAGCTACAAAATCAGCAAGTTATAGTATAATGTAGTATAGTATAGTGTTACATAGGGGAGACGGGTATGATTGTAAGGGGTCATGTATTTGTTATGACGTATATTTCATATCACTTCCAACTTTTTGTCCTGTCCTTTTGTCTAGAAACATGTCAGCATAAACTAGAGGAAGCCTGAGGAAGAATGCCAAGATTGAAACACATTGCAATCCAGCGTAGCTGCCAGTCCAACTCTTTCTCTGTGCACTTCATGTGCCTGCATTTATGCACATATTGAGCAGATTACATTTTCTCGCTTTTCTACATTCAGTGGCTCCTCTCCTTTTTTGTTTGTGCCAAGAAACAAAAGGTTAGTTTTTGTTGTGGATTCAGATCCAGGAATTTCTCAATGTTGAAATATTTTTTTATTTTCTCTTCTTTTTGGAATGGAATAACGTTTTTTGGAAAATGTATCAAAAGAATGTTCTCACTGTAAAACTCAGCAAGTAGGATTCTGTCAAATCCATCTAGCTAATGGAGTTAGCAGCAGTTATGACAAATGATCTTTTCCCTGTCATGAATGGTACCCTGCTTGGATATCCTCACATCATCTTTCTTGCAACGGTTTGACTTTGTTAGGAAATGGCATGTAGAGTGAACTTCGGTTGAGCTACAGGTTTCTTTATGTTTAGAGTAGGATCAGGGATGGAGGTTGCGATTGTTACCTCTTTTATGTTCATAAATGTGCATTTACTGTGATCTGTCTGTGTAACGTCTCTGGATGCTTTGCTGCTGTGTTGATAGGCGAAATGATGAATAGCCCTATTTGTAATTGTGTGATCATACGTGTAAACTTATGAGCCGCTGTTCTTATGTTGACGGATATAGTTCTATGCTTATTGTCACAGTGTCTGTCTGTGATTTGATTTCTAAGTGTAAGCTGGTTAAAATATTTGGCTGTTGGGGGAATTCTGTGGCTGTAGCTTTGATTAATTTGGCGTTCAGGCAGCCGCTGTCCATGGTCAAAGGATGGTTTGCCAGGGCCCAAGGAAAATATTTGCAAAGGGGCCCATTCTCTGTAAACCCTAGAAACGGTTATGCGTGAAAATCCCAGAAGATCAGCAGTTTCTGACCCGTCTGGCACCAACAACCTTGTCATGTTCAAAGTCACTTAAATCCCCTTCCACATTCTGATGCTCGGTTTAAACTTCAACAAGTTGTCTTGACCACGCCTAAATGCCTAAAATGTATTGGTTGCTGCCATGTGATTAACTGATTAGCTATTTGTGTTAACAAGCAGTTGAACAGGTGTACCTAATAAAGTGGCCGGTCGTTCCAAAAGTATTGGAACAGTAAGGCAAATTCCTTTGTTTTTTTTGTGCACTGAAGACATTTGGGTTTAAGATCAAAAGATGAGTATGAGACAGAGTTCAGAATTTCAGCTCTCATTTCATGGTATTCACATCTAGATGTGTTAAACAACTCAGGACATACCACCCTATGTTTGAACCCACAGATTTTTCAAATGAGCAAAACTATTGGAACATGTGACTGACAGATGTTTCTTGTTGCCCAGGTGTTGCCTTTTAGGTTGATTGTCCAAACATTAAATAGCTCTGCATGACTAGTCTAAGTTTTCATCCTTGGTTCAAACCTGTAAGTACTGCATTTCCTGTTAAAGAGGATAAACCAACATGAAGACCAGAGAGCTGTCTATGGGAGAGAAGCAAGCCATTGTCAAGCTGAGAAAAGAAGGAAAACCGACCAGAGCCATTGGACAAACATTGAGCATAGCAAGCACAACAATCTGGAATTGTCACAGCCTATCTGTGACTCATGGTTTTATGTCCCCTGTTAGTGGTGTGTGTGGGCGGGGTTTTTCTCCAGGGCACCTGGCTCTTCAGCGTGTGATCATCTAATCAAGCTCCAGCTCAAGTACTCCTGAGATCCAGGCAGCCAGCGCCAGTTTGTTTCTGTCATCCTCGTGGTAACGTACCCGTGGCTAATCCTCTGGTATAGTCCTAGTATGTTGCAGATTCCTCTCTGTTAACCTCCATTCCTCTCTGTGCGCAGTTTGGAGTTGCCTTTGCTACCTACCACACCACCAGCCCCGGACTCCACGCCTGCCTCGCCTGTCACAACTCCTCTGGTCATACCACTACCTTCACCCCTCCTGCAAGATCACCTGTACAACCGAGCGTTCATTAAATCTACTTGCTAAACCTAACCTTCGAGTCTGTGTTTGCTCCTGAGTCCAGCCCTAGCACACAACAGGATTGTTCTGAAAAAAAAAGAAACTACTGGTGTACTGAGCAACAGACGTCCAACAGGTCGGCCAAGGAAAACAACAGTAGTTGATGAAGTATCATGAGAGCTGTGAAGAAAACCCCCAAAACATCAGTAAGTGACATCAGCAACGACCTCCACAGTGCAAAAGTTCTGGAACACAATCTCATGAACTGATGAGACCAACATTAATCTCAATCAAAGTGATGGAAAGGCCAAAGTGTGGAGAAAGAAAGGAACTGCTTCTGATCCGAAGCATACAAGCTCATCTGTGAAGCATGGTGGAGGTAATGTCATGGCTTGGGCGTGCATGGCTGCTTCTGGAACAGGCTCATTAATATTTATTGATGATGGATCTGATGATGGTAGCAGCAGAATGAATTCAGAAGTGGACAGAAACATTCTGTCTGCCAATTTACGGAGAAATGCATTGAAACTAATGGGGAGGAAGTTTATCATGCAGCAGGACAATGAGCCAAAGCACACTGCCAACAAAACAAAGGACTTCATCAGGGGGAAAAGTGGAAGGTTTTAGACTGGCCAAGTCAATCACCTGACCTTAACCCAACAGAGCTGCATTTCACCTCCTTAAGAGGAGACTGAAGGGAGAAAACCCGAAAAAACAAGAACTGAAAGAAGCTGTGGTAAAAGCCTGGAATAGCATCACAAATGAAGAAGGCAACAGTTTGCTGATGTCGATGGGTCGCAGCTTGAGGCAGTTATTGCAAGCAAGGGTTATGTTACCAAATATTAAATGTTATTTACTTTAAGATTATTTGTTCCATACTTTTGCTCACCTAAGAATGCTGTGGTCTAGTACAAACGGTGGTATGTCCTAAGTTGTTTTAACACATCTAGATGTGAATACCAGGAAATGAAAGCTGAAATTCTGAACTCTTGTCTCATACTCATCTTTTGATCTTAAACCTAAATGTCTTCAGTGAGCAACAAAAACAAAGGAATTTGCCTTACTTTGCAATACTTTTGGAGGGGACTGTATATGTCGTCTTGGGACAATTGACAGTCAACATATTTTTTGGTTTAGGTATGACGACGCATTAGTGTACAACTGTGTAACGGTTTGCTTTTCACGTGTGCTTTACGCATGCAGTTGTGACTTAAAGTGTATTTTTATGTTTCATGTCTTGCTTTTCCCTTTTTACAGGCGTAATTTCAGTAATGTGTATTGGGCACCGCCAAAAGGCAGGTTACCTCGACCTAGAAGTGAATGCACCCCGTGTAGACACTGGTGGCCTTCATCATTATAAAATCAAGGCTGATGATTCTCTGTAGTATCACCAAATTTGGTTTGGATAATTACACACCTAACTGAACCCCCAACTTTAACCCCTGCATATTAGCAATACTGTTACACTCTCACAGCACACAATGCATGCAGTATATGTGGGGGGTTGACAGGTTTGTTGATTAATTCCAGGAATCCGTGATTACCTTGCCAGCTGGTTAAATATTTGACTTTTAAACACCACTGTTGTGTACTTTTTGGGGGGGGGGAAATAACTCCCTGCTTATTAGGTTGCTTATTGTCTGTCTTCTGAATTAGATTTTGTTGGAGCTTCATCCGCAATCACGACACAGGCTTGGCATGGCTTCCATATATGGATCAGACCCTGCATTTGACAGACTCAGCTCAGGCCTATTAGTTGGCTTACTTGTCAAAAATGTGACAGTATTGATTATCTCATTTATAGGCCACTGTACCTCCAAAATGATCACTAAAGAAAAATGTGCTGTTGTTGCGATATTGGCTGCCAAAAGATGTTAAAGTTGGTCTGATGCTTCTTTAATTACCATGTCAATTTGGCTAAACTGAATTCAGTAGGAGCTTTTACAATTAGTGGCATAATTACAGGCCCAGGAAGCAGGCTACGGTTACATTATAAATTGTGTTGAGTGTTATCCAAAAATAAGAATATTTTAAACTTTGCTTTGATTGTGAACATTCCAGAGTGAGCTACATAACTGTTTTCTTTGATGTCAAAATTAGATGTCTCTTTGTATTACTTCTCTCTAAAACACATAGAAGCAGGAAAGGTAAAGGGAGTTTGTATGCATGAACATGTGTTTGTAGGAGTTTACCTGTTTCCGCACAATCACCTGGGTATGGCAGCATTTGGTTACACCTGGGCTGACCACCAGAAAAGCAAGTAATGAGCACCTGCAGCCAAAAGAGAAAATAATAGTGGGTGAGGTGGAAGTTGAAATAGATTACAGACAGCACTGAATTGATGGGTCTTGAGTTTGGACATAAATACTGGGATACTGTCCACAAAAGAGAGGCCTACACATTCATCACAAAACTAAGAACTTAAAAGTTTGACTTTAGACTTTATGTTCACATGCTGCACAATGATCTACGTTTTCTGCCGCCTTTATAGATTGGAAGGGAGGAGGACCGCAGATTTACAGAGGGAAGATGGATGGTTGAAAAGCAGCTCTAGCCATCAGCCTCTGTTGGGGTTATCTGAGGAGGCAGCTGAAAAGGCCAGCCAGAGAAATGGGTTTAAAACCACATATTCTGAAATCCCCATTAGTCATGTTCCAACTTTCTGTTTACTAAACAACCCAATTACTCAAATGGAAATGATGCTCTGAAACGTTACAAATATCCTCTCTGCAACTTTATCAATGATCATAATTTGTTCTCATATTAATACCCAGTTTTGAAAGTTCATGAGAACACCAATAATAGGTTTTCTCTTTCTTAGGAAGAGTTTTGTGATGAACAATTTATTTAATGTTTATGCAGGCAACAAGAGCAATTTATTTGGAATAACAAAGAAGAGAATGCACAAGTTTTTAAACTGAGCATCTTTATTACCGTACTTTGGGCCACAGCCCAACAGCCCACAGATTGAATACCAGCTGGCAAACTTTAAAGCAGTATACAAAACGTAATAACAATCTGTCTTCCCTTTCCACAACTACATTGGACCCGCACATTAGTACAGTAAATGACAAAGCTGTGGCTGCACCGGGCAGTATGAGTATAGTATGAGTACTGCACAATTTTTGTTTATGGGAAAGTGTTCCACCTTAAGCTCCACTGCATCAGGAATATTTTGAGTTTTAGTCAAATTCAGTTTAGTTTATTCACAAAACATCAAAACACAAGTACAATTTCAGGAAACAATAGCCCCTTTTCCACTGCACAATACCAGCTCGCCTCGCCTCTACTTTTTTAGGTTTTCCATTGTAGAGCCCCCTGGTCCAACAGTCACACAGACCGCTGCAGCAACAACTGCAGAGGAAAACACAGCTGGAAGGTTTTCATACTGCTTATCTGTCTTTACATTCTGAGTATGTCGAAACTCTTAAACTTTAATCAAGAGACAGCTGTATGTAGGTCGCTGATGTGTGTATCACATTGAAAATTACGTCGCGGTACCATCTGCAATGGAAAACGGAGCACAACCAAACTGAGTCGAGTCGAGGCGAGTTGAGCTGGTACTGGCAATGGAAAAACGGCAAATGAAGATTTGTGAAAAAGGACACCGCTATCTTTTTATCTAACATATTGTCTAGATAAATACTACAAATTAATAAAGCACATGCTATCTACAGTAGAGCTAAACGAAGGTTACAATATATAAAATCACATGCACATTTGCCCGTTGAAATCTTTATTGTGCACATAGCTGACAAATAGGATGTCGCTACCGATACGTGTGTGACGTATAAATAGCAGTGTCACTACTGCCTCAGCATCCAACCGCCTCTTGTAGGAGCGACAGGGCTCATCAGCAGAGGGCTCCATCTGTGCTTATAGAAATAGGGTTACCATATCTTAACCTTCATTCTATCTCACACAGGCTCCGCCCTCTACTAGCCTCTAAGGGTACAGTGGGTGGAGTCTGTCCACCCAAGCCAAAATCTACCACACCAACCCGGTTGGCCACCGACCGGCCAGAGCCCCGACCACCACATCACCTTAGTGACCTAACTTCTCACTGGAACATCAGGCACCGCCAGTGTATGTTAGCCCTTTACACCCAGTAGTCACCGGATCCTCACTTTACAGGGACATATTCAAGAGGTAGAAACGCACAAATGGGCATGGTAAGGGCCAAGATGCCATTGTGCAGATCTCTTCGACACACACTTCGCTGAAAAGGGTTGTAGACACTTCCACACTTTGAATGGAATGTGCACACACCGCTGAGGGTGGGTCTGTTCCTGCCCGTGTACAGGCTTGGGAGATTCACTCACAAAGCCAGCCAGCACTCTCACTGAAGCAGATGGATGGTCCGGACGACCTCAGCTGATAGACCAGCCTGTGTCTGCCTCTCCATTTCAGCAGCCAAACCTGGAGAGGCTGGTTCAGCATATAATGGCTCACCCTTATGACAGAGCCCCCCCAGACCAGAGGTACAGGCCAGGGCTCTGACACTGTCGGCTGCGTCACTTTTACCAGAGGGATGAGATGGGGTCAGGGGAAACGCATACAGCAGCCCTGTGCAAACGTGTCCATCCCCCAGGGGTGGGCTGTCCTGTGGCTGAATCGAGAACAACAGTGGGCAGTGGGTCCCTCCCCATCCGATCAGAGACTCATCTATGAAGACTGACACGGATGAAGACACCCTGCCGAGCAGCACCCGCGCTGCCATATAGTGAGAGACCCCCAGAACCGCAGGTCCTCCTGCACTAGAATTGAAGGTGTGTGTGTGTAGAGATCACCCAAGGCTTCAATCTCTCCATGACCATGAGGTCGTCTAAGTAGAAAATAACCCATGCCCTGGTAGTGCAACGATTGCAGTGCAGTGTCCGTGCATCTGCTGAGCGTGTGGAGGGCTAGTGAGTAGTTGACGGGGTGCCTATTGTATCCATAGGCCTCTCCCTGAGAGGCAAAGCATAGAAACTCCGTTACTATGTCACCTCAACATGAAATAAGCGTGCCAGTTGACACTGTCGTGAGCGCAAGGAGAACGCAGAGTTAGCTCGCATTGCATCACTGTCATGGCAGCAGCCCTTCATTTGGCTGTCAGGTACTGTAGGCGACCCGCAGCCTGGCTAGTAATGAGGAAGGCCAGGTCCTACTACTGTCTCGCTCGGTTGCCACCAGTAGAGCGACGTGGGCCATGGGCTTCTTCTTCTTCTCAGTGGTTTAACTTGCGAAGGGCCTTCATACTGTCTCGCTCTGGCTTAGCCTGGAGAGCAGTGTGGGCCGTAGGTCGGACCATTAGTTTAGTATCGGTGAACGTGCAGTTTTGTGGAGACTGGAGCCCTGGAGGGGTTTTGGTGGGGAGGAGAATACTTTTTAGGAATGTACTGTATTTAATCAGTTGAACATTCACAGCATTTTCAGTGTGTACACAAGCAGCACATGAAACATGACCCGAACAATTGCGTGCTGGACATGGACATGCTGGATAATGGAGGGAGGAGGTCTGGTGGTGTGCTCTTTTCAGGCGTGGTGTCATTGAACGCACCACAGCCACTGTGACTGTGGTAGGCGTGTCCCCTCACCTGCTGCAAAACAGCGCTACAAGCCACTCGTGGAGGAAACGAAACCAACCGAAGCGGCAAGCGATCTCTTTCGCCCCGCTATACCGGAAGACAGGTGGCCTTGGCCGTCTCTCTCCGGCTATAGCAGACTAGCCTAGCTGTGCTGTGATCTCTCGAGGAAAGAGATGTCTGCAGGGCAGCGTGTCCGTTTATGTAACTCGCTTTCACTGCCGGTGAGCTAGAAACGTGCCCGTGTCAGTCCCCGTGAGCGCCCTGGGAATGCAGAATTAAAATAGACTGGTGCATTGTGTCGTTAATGTTTCCACGGTAAGAGAAGCTCATTTCTCTGCTGTCACATCGTGGAAGCGGACCATTATGGCAGCGTGGACCGGGCAGTCAGGCTAGCCCGGTGGATGCCCAGGCCTCACCCACCTGCGGGGCCAGTCGTTAGCTTAGCGTCGCTGAATGTGTCTGGACGCAGCAGCGCGTTCAATACAGCTAGCTCAGTGGGATGGGGTTGGTGGAGGGGAATTAGCACTTTCATAACATCCACTGTCTAGCATTAGTTAAATAGGTAAAATACAATAAATAAAAACATTTGGCAAATGGAAATAACACTCTATTTAAACGGATATCAGAATTGAAAGACTAAAGTCTCATGCCTTTATCCCTTTTGTTCAAAAGGGCTGATGAGGACTTAAAACAGAACTACTGATTCTGTTCATTGTGTAAGTATAGCATTAGTGAGACATGTTAATGGATAAAAGGAAATTATTTCTGACATCAGATACCAAGCAATTCTTTATACTTGGAAAGCCAAAAAAAACAGTCAACTGAGGGTAAACTAAAATCTGGACTGATGGTGATTTTCATCTATTCCCCCTCTGTGTTCTTAACTGGTTTCATCATCCCAAGAAACTATGCTTGTAAGTCAATCATGCTTAGCTTGTGTTAAAGGGAAATGGAATCAGATTGAGTTTGACTCCCTCTCACTGCGAAAATGTCAAAGCCGGCAGGATGACAGGTTAACAAACCTCTATCCAATAAATGATCTGTGAGTCCATGTAACCTATGTTTACAGATCCTGCGTTTGTCACGATCGTGGTGTGGAGGCAGGTTGGAGAACCCAAACGCAGGACACAGAGCGGGGCAGGTATGGTACAACGAAGGGTTTTAATAAACAAACAAAAGCGAGCACACTTACAGGTGAGTGGCTGAATAACTGAAATCCAAAATCCAAAAGTACCGGGAGACGAGACAACACGAGACAAGCAAGGCTGGTTACAGGCAGAGAGTACACACACGACAGACTGGGGGGTAACATGAACAATGACCGGACAAGGACAAGACAGAAACACCAGGTATATACACAGGGACTAACGAGCAGGGCGGGAGCAACACAGGTGACAGACATGAGACTAACGAGGCAGAGAGAGAGAGAGCAGAGGAAAACAGAGAGACTAGACATGACAAGCAGACTATATAACAGATACTGGACACTAGACAGGACAGAACCCAAAACTCAACATACCAAGGCAGATACCAAACTCAAAAGTAAACATAAAGGATGGCCAACCGGCAGAGCGTGACAGTACCCCCCCACCGACGAGCGTCTCCAGACGGTCAACAAAACAGCCCAAGGCACAAGCCGGCCCAGGGTGGGCGGAGGGAGGACAGGAGGAGGGCAAGTCGAGCCAGGGTGGGCGGAGGGAGGACAGGAGGAGGGCCAGACCAGGAACTCTCAGGAGGGTGGCCAGAGGGCAAGGCAAGGGGGCGACAGAGTTCGGGAGATCGCACAAGCAGGCCAAGGGGACAAAACAGTCCGGGGGAACCACCCAACAGGCAGATCATGCCCAGGAAACAGGGCAGGTAAGGCGCTTGGCCTAACATGCAGGGCAAGGCAGAGGGGCAGAACAGTTCAGGAGATCGTCCCGGAGGACGACCCGACAGGCCGAGCAAATCAGGGGGAAAACACAGTTCGGGAGGCCGTCCCGGAGGACGACCCAACAGGCCGAGCAAATCAGGGGGAAAACACAGTTCGGGAGGCCGTCCCGGAGGACGACCCGACAGGCCGAGCAAATCAGGGGGAAAACACAGTTCAGGAGGCCGTCCTGGAGGGCGACCCAGGAGGCCGTGCAGACCAAAGAGATCACGGAGTTCAGGAGGTCGTCCCGGGGAATGACCCGACAGGCCGGGCAATCAGGGGTAAACACAGTTCAGGTGGGCGTCCCGTGGGATGACCCATGAGGCAGGGCAGAACAAGGGGGCCACAGAGTTCAAGGGGTTGGCAGGACGGCCAACAGTGAGGCAGCAAACCCACTGGGGGCCGAGCAGGAGGCCGATGGCAAGACCTCTTCGGAGGTCGGCACCCAAAACTTGGGTGCTCTAGAGGCACAGCTGGGCTAAGGACCACCGGAGAGACAGCTGGGCTGAGGACCACCGGCGAGACAGCTGGGCTGAGGACCATGGACCGGACACGAGGAGCTGGAGTCGGCCTGACCACCGACTGGACAGCTGGGCTGGGCACCATGGATCGGACACGAGGAGCTGGAGTCGGCTTGACCACCGACTGGACAGCTGGGCTGGGCACCATGGATCGGACACGAGGAGCTGGAGTCGGCCTGACCACCGACTGGACAGCAGGGCTGGAGACCATGGACCGGACACGAGGAGCTGGAGTCGGTCTGGCCATGGACTGGACACGAGGAGCTGGAGTCGGCCTGGCCACGGACTGGACAGCTGGGCTGGGAACCATGGATCGGACACGAGGAGCTGGAGTCGGCCTGACCACCGACTGGACAGCTGGGCTGGGAACCATGGACCGGACACGAGGAGCTGGAGTCGGCCTGACCACCGACTGGACAGCTGGGCTGGGAACCATGGACCGGACACGAGGAGCTGGAGTCGGCCTGACCACCGACTGGACAGCTGGGCTGGGGACCATGGACCGGACACGAGGAGCTGGAGTCGGTCTGACCACCGACTGGACAGCTGGGCTGGGAACCATGGACCGGACACGAGGAGCTGGAGTCGGCCTGACCACCGACTGGACAGCTGGGCTGGGGACCATGGACCGGACACGAGGAGCTGGAGTCGGTCTGACCACCGGCGGGGCTGAAACCGGTCCATCCGCCGACAGGACACGAGGAGCAGGGGTCGGCCGGACCACCGGCGGGGCTGAAGCCGGTCCATCCGCCGACAGGACACGAGGAGCAGGGGTCGGCCGGACCACCGGCGGGGCTGAAGCCGGTCCGTCCGCCGACAGAACACGAGGAACAGGCTGGGCCACCAACGGAGCTGGTGTTGGTCGGACCACCGACGGGAGAACAGGAGTCGGCTGGGCCACCGGCGAAGCAGGTGCCGGTCGGACCACCGACGGAGCATGAGGAACAGGAGTCGGCTGGGCCACCAACGAAGCTGGTGTTGGTCGGACCACCGACGAGGGAACAGGAGTCAGCTGGGCCACCGGCGAAGCAGGTGCTGGTCGGACCACCGACGGAGCACGAGGAATGGGAGTCGGCTGGGCCACCAACGAAGCTGGTGTTGGTCGGACCACCGACGGGAGAACAGGAGTCGGCTGGGCCACCAACGGAGCTGGTGTTGGTCGGACCACCGACGAGGGAACAGGAGTCGGCTGGGCCACTGGCGAAGCTGGTGCCGGTCGGTTCACCGACGGAGCACTGGGAACAGGAATCGGCTGGGCCACCAACGAAGCTGGCGTTGGTCGGACCACCGACAGGGCACGGGGAGCGGGAACCGGTCTGGCCACCGACGGAGACCTTGGAACTGGTGTCAGTCGGACCTTCGATGAGGGACCAGTAACAGGTGTCGGTAGGACGACCGAGTGAGACCTGGGAGCAGGAGTAGGCCAGGGATCAGGCAGGCGGCTAGCAGCGCTAGCAGGCCGGGGATCAGGCAGGTGTGATGTGGAGCTAGCAGCGCTAGCGGGCCGGGAATCAGGCAGGCGGCTAGCCGTTCTAGCAAGCCAGGGGACAGGTTTGTTGCCGACGGGTCGCTGATGGTGACCTCGTCGCCTCCGATGACCACCACGGGAACCCGAAAAGATGGCTAGGCGACTCCCTTCAAAGGACGACTCCGGGGAAAGCCTAGCCTCCAGGCTATCAGGCCATAGCCTAGCTGCCCGTGCTGCCTCTGACTCCCTGGCCTTCATGGTCAGGTAGGCCAGGAGAGTCATAGTCCCTGAGTCCTTGGTAGGTAGGGCAGGCAGGCGGACGGACAGGCTAGGCGGAGGACTAGCGGCGCTAGCCGAGCAGGATACAGGCAGGACAAGCGGAGGGCTAGCGGCGCTAGCCGAGCAGGATACAGGCAGGACAGGCGGAGGGCTAGCGGCGCCAGCCGAACAGGATACAGGCAGGACAGGCGGAGGGCTAGCAGCGCCAGCCGAAGAGACAACAGGCAGGACAGGCGGAGGACTAGCGGCGCCAGCCAAACAGGTAACAGGCAGGACAGGCGGAGGGCTAGCAGGCCGGGAGATGACGGCCGGAGGCTAGCGGTCCGGGTGTTAGCCATTTGCAGGCTAACAGACTGAGGAACTGATGAGGACTTGGCTGGGGGATTGGCTGAGGTGTGGAGGAAGTCACAAACCCACCCAGGGAGAGAGTCTGCTGCTCCTGGCTGAGCAGCCAGGCTCTTCCAGGCAAGGGACACGATAGCTGCCTTATGGCTAACATGACTAGCCCCATACCACATATTCCTCAGCACCATAAGCTCCCGGCACAGATCAAGCAGTTCATCGGACATGGTGTCCGCTGGGTCCCTTTGTGGTCCGGTCATTCTGTCACGATCGTGGTGTGGAGGCAGGTTGGAGAACCCAAACGCAGGACACAGAGCGGGGCAGGTATGGTACAACGAAGGGTTTTAATAAACAAACAAAAGCGAGCACACTTACAGGTGAGTGGCTGAATAACTGAAATCCAAAATCCAAAAGTACCGGGAGACGAGACAACACGAGACAAGCAAGGCTGGTTACAGGCAGAGAGTACACACACGACAGACTGGGGGGTAACATGAACAATGACCGGACAAGGACAAGACAGAAACACCAGGTATATATACACAGGGACTAACGAGCAGGGCGGGAGCAACACAGGTGACAGACATGAGACTAACGAGGCAGAGAGAGAGAGAGAGCAGAGGAAAACAGAGAGACTAGACATGACAAGCAGACTATATAACAGATACTGGACACTAGACAGGACAGAACCCAAAACTCAACATACCAAGGCAGATACCAAACTCAAAAGTAAACATAAAGGATGGCCAACCGGCAGAGCGTGACAGCGTTAATGGCTGCACTCTCCAGTGGCAGGGCTGTGGGCAGAGTTTTCACTCTACATTCTACACATGAATGTGTTAAAACAAAAGTTGTATGGTATGTTATGTTTGACAGAAAAAAGGCCCACTAAAATGGTTTGTCATGGCTGAATACAAAAACAAACATTTTTGTATTCAGCCATGACAAACCATGCAATTATAATCATGTTGGTTGCATAATTCCTTACTGTACAGACAACATTTACTTATTATGCTGCCTGATTTCTTTTAGTGCACAGGTTGATCTTCTTTGTGATTGCATCACCTTTCATATTGCTGTGGATATCTTCAGTATAAACTCCAAGAGTCCAGTTAGTGTTGCTGGTTTGACCTTTTGCAGTCAGTTCTGTTCATACAAGCACTGTTTCAGCTCAACAACCAACAAAGTTATCACATCATGATTATTTATGAAGGAACCAATGCAAAATCAGTTAATTTGGTTAAAGACACTTTTGAACTCCACTCTGCTTAAGTGTATTTTCAGTGTAAAATATGTGTTTCTAAGCATACTAGTACACCAGCCAGTTCAAACAAAGTGCTGCCACTCACAGTCATGAATCAGGAAAAAACTAATAAGCTTTTCCAACCTGGTTTGGACCAACAAAAAAACAAACTGATCAAAACTTTGGCTTATTTTTTTATGAATTCAACATGACTTGGAGCACTCCAGTATCAGCATGCCTTCTTATCATCTGCCTGTGTAATTTGTCCCATTAGGATTCTCTCCCTGTAATCCCCAACTATCGTCACAGGTGGATGCTTCCTTCCACGTTTCACACAGAAACAAGATAAGAAGTTTGGGAGCGCCTCATCTCTATTTTCAAACACTCTCCTGGCTCCTAAGTGCTCAGTGAACAATCAAGATTCTCTGCAGATAACGTTGCCCAAACCTGGATTTATCTTGATTATCATCCAAAAGCTTGTTTTTCTAATGGGAGTTGGAATTAATTTTTATCTCCCCGTGGAGCAGAGCAGAGGGAAGCAGAGCAGTGCGGTTGGCTACAAAAAACAAATATCTTCTGAGACTGAGATGGGGAAGATGGCGACAGGAAGAGAGAACCAGAGACAAAAACAGGAGACATAGAAAAACATAAAGCGATTGCGATGGGTGACAGAGATTAGAGGGTAACAATCAGAGAGGCAGGCCGAGTGAGGAGCTTTAAATTGTGTTTTTCTGATTTTTCTTGTTCCCTCCATTTTGTGTTCTCTCTTTGCTGTGAGGAATGTTGTCTTGCTGCATGACTCTCCCTTCAAACCCTTCACATAAAGAGTCTTCTGATCATATCTGACAGAACAGCTTTCCCTCCTCGTACAACTCTGCCATAATCTCTCTCTTTCTCTTGCTTTTCAATGTCTCTTGCTTGTCTCTCTCTCATTAAACAGTTTTTCCTGCTCAGCTTTTGTCATTTATCTTTTATTTTCTCCTCACATTTCTGTTTTTCACCAATTTACTGTCTCTCCACCTGCATACCCTTCACACATCTAATAATTCTCTTGCACTGTCTCTCTCTCTCTCTCTTTCTGTCAGTTCAATTAGATTCAGTCCAATTCGCTGTATTGCAGTTAATGTTTGATGAAAGATACTTGTGAAGTACACGAATAATTAAAAAAGGAAATAATAACCTGGTTCATTTTAAGTATAATTTTAACCTGTGTGCCTGTGTGGGGGTGTAGATCTGTCTGTAACAGTAACTGTCAGTGATTTATTGTGCACTGTATTTAATATAATTAATGTTGTTCTGCTGGAATTGCCAGACAAAACATGTTAACCAAACATTATACAAGATTAAATATTTAAATTCAAAAGACATTAACAGATGATTAATAGAGAAATCAAACTAAATCACACTTGCCTCAATTTCTGATCAGATCACATTTTCCTTCTCTTCTTTCTATTTAATTTTACCTCTGCATCCTCCTCTATTTTCATCTGTCTCCCTGCCTCTTTTGATCTCAATTTGATTCAATTTTAGAAACATTAAGACAATTTGTATTTGAAGCAAAATAGATAGCAAAACACGGAATACAAGGAATCCACAAGGAAACGTTTTTGTTACTTTCCTCTCTTGATCTGTGCTTAAATCTTCTTCCTCCTCATCTCTGTCCTTCTGTCCCCTTCCTCACATTCTCATTTTTACATTTCTTAATTCAAAGAGGGAATCAATTAAAGAGGAAAAACCAGTGGAGCTGAATATGTCTCCATTTTTAAAAGCATTTTGCTAAAACTCTAAACTTGACAATGTTTTTGTCCATTGCAAACCTTTAAAATGTAATTATTACAGTTTGCATGGCAGCAATGTTGTTGTGGTGGCAGCCCGGCTGACGGTGAGTGTCCTGTTTATTTCTCCTTTTTTCTTGTGATTCTGTTTTCCCCTTAGGTTTTGGCCTGTCTGTGTCCCTGGCCCTGCGATGGACTGGCGACCTGTCCAGGGTGTACCCCGCCTTTCGCCCGATGTCAGCTGGGACGGGCTCCAGCCCCCCGCGACCCTGTACGCAGGATAAGCGGTTGACGATGGATGGATGGATGTGTCCCCTCTGCTCCCCTTGCTTGTGTTCTCCCTCTCTCTCTCTGCTCCTGAGCCCAGCTGCCGATCCACACCTGTACCTCGTCAGCCACCTCCTCTGCCTGCCACACCTGTCAGCAATCAACTCCATCCCTGACAGTATTTCAACCCTGGTTCTCCACACAATCTCTGCTTGATCGTCGTTGCTCCTGACCTGGTGCCACTGCTTGCCTCAAGCCTTTTTGCCACGTCTCTGTTCCCTGTTTTCCCTGTTAGTAACCCTGTCTGTCTGTCTTCCTTTCCCAAGGTCCACTCACTTCCGTCCTCTGTCGAGTCAGCTGGGCTTGCCTGCCCACCCTCTCCTTTCGGGTGTCTTCCATGGCACCCTCTCGGTTCCCCCTCGTGTCTCACAGCCAGCCTGCCACCACACTCCCCCCACCTACCCCCGCCCCGGTCAGTTCTTCCGTGCCTCCTCTCTTCCTCGGCCACCGGTGCCTCCCAGTTCCCTCGTCCCAGCCTCCTTGGTCCCACCTGCTTCTCGGCCCCCGGTACTCCTCGGCTCCCTTGCCCAGCCCCCTCTGCCCTACTTGCTCCTCGGTCCCCTGTGCCCGTCTTCCCCCGGCATCCACCTCTCCCTCACCTCCACTTCCTCAACCCCCTTTTCCCTCAATAAAACCAACTTCACCTAAGCATTGCTTTTGGGTCCTCTCTGTCCCACACACACAACATAAGTATGGTTAAGGTTAGGGAGAGATCACGATTATGGCACAAACTATAGTTAAGGTATAGTTAATTAAAGTTTGACATCTATAATGTGGTTAAGGATCACTTATAAACATTTCAACATTTTAAGGCTTTTTAAAACAACATGGTTGTCTCTTTCTCTCTTTATACTTTACTAATGGTCTCCTTAATTTTTACCCTCACAGCTCTTGGCCAGAGGATGTTCATCTTTGTGACCCGGCAGAGGCTGATTTACACCTGCTGTTTCAAGATAACTAAATTAACAGCATCTAAGATCATTGTAGGATAGAAAACCAGTATTCATGTGGGTCTTAAACACAGAAACTGATCCACACTAGCAAATGAAGCCAAAGCAAGTTCAAGGAGATCTCTCACACTATAAATGGTGTACCATCTCTTTGTTGGCTCACATTGATTAGAACCATTGGAAAGCCGTTCATAGGCAGGCCAATCATTGACAACTGCTAGGTTTCATCAGGCTGACAAATAGACATAAAATAACAATAGGTGGACAACTGCAGTAAAACCCAGAGCAACTCATCAGCAATAACAGATTGAGTAAAGAGGAAGTTACATTGTTAAGAAGACACTTTTCACACCATGGATGATCCATATCTTTGAGACCATTGCTGCTCTGAAACCATGATTATTCAATTTATCTAACCCACACCACAGTGAAGAACCAGAAAAAAGGTATTTTTATGTTGTAGGTTCATTGCCTTGCTTAAGGGCATCTTGGTGGTTTCCAGATGCCAAGCCAGATTTTCCCAGTCAGCCACGCCAGTTACAATCCGACATCTTAACTCTGCCACGCAAAACTTTGCAGTCAGGTGGTTTGCTAAGGACAGCAGCAGTATGTGTTCCTTTATAGGAACAGATGTCTTTGGCGCTTTGGGTGAATTGGCCCACGATGCACTGTGTAATGGCAGCCATTTTCAGGCTGAAAGTCTATAAAAAAGGCGAGCTGGCTGTTGTTAGATGCAAACTGACTGTTTAACCTGCCACCATCTGTCACTGCTTGGATCAGCGGAACCGCCAACACCTTGGCCCCATAAACACTCTGATTATGCTCTCTGTAATTAATGTTAGTTTGAGCCAGTGAAGTCACAAGAGAGTCTGGGCAGTTACAAGGGAGATACGGAATTCTGAGTACAGGTTGAATAGAGTCGAATTCTCTGTTCAAGTCATGTCAATTTCACCTCAAGATCCATTGAGTAGTTGCATAGGACATCCCAACAATTATGGCAAATACAATTTCTGAACAACTGAGCAAACTCCAACTGCTGATGAAGATCATATGTTTGAGCAGCTAAAGCTCATGATACACGGGGCCAACTTTTTGAGCAATGCTGCTGGGCAATCTTGCTGTTTTGGATAGTGGCGGACATGGTGGGTGGGTGGCGAAGTGATGGGGGAAGGGGATTATGGTAGTAATCTTTACTCATTAGCGTTGACGGCAACATTGCCCAGCACCATTGCTCTAAAAGTTGCTCTGTGTATCATCAGCTTAAGAATTGGCTTGAAGTTGTTTTGTCTGCTGATGTTTCCAGTGTCAAGAAGGAACTTTCAAACTCAATGATGTAATGTTTTTAACAGAGTAGTAAAATATTAGAAACCCCTGAGACTGTATATCATGCCTAAGGCCACACAACCTTCTACATGTTTTATTTTACTAATAAAGGAGTAAGTTAAGTCATTTTAATCTGCATAGTGATAAAAAAGGGAACATCATATTGCAATTTATGTGAAGTAGGCCACAACTAAAATAATGTGGCAATCGTTTCAGGAAAACAGTAATGAATATCAAAAAACTAATTCTTGCTATTCTTTTTCAACCATGACTGCTTTTTATTTGTTGGTACCAATGTTGGTGTTGGTGTTTTTAATTAATATCCTTGGGTTTATTTTTTCCGTGTCTGGATCCCTTTCATATTGACCCCTTATAAACAAACATCATTGAAAACATTACCTAGAGAAGGTAAGAAAAAGAGATGAACCTAAAACACTACATTATACATTACACACATTGTAACTCCTTCGTAAGGAAATACAAAGAATAGGAAGTAGTAAGTGGATGACTACTTTGGTTGTGAGGATGATTTAAACCGTGTCAAATAAACATTCAGCAGTCTGCAGGATGTTTATACCAGGCTGTGTGTAAGATGATGACACAGCTCATCCCACGCCTTGCGAGTGGAGGACCCCAGGGTTAATAAAGCCTGCGTGTAGACCGTAGATGAGTAATTTGGCTTTAAACCATAAAGTGAAAGTGTGATTGAGCAAGGTTGAGGGCTGCTTATACAAGCTAGGTGCAAGGATCTGTAAGATGTAATGGGAACCAGTGACCCAGTGAAACCATCACTGATGGCTGGATCAATACCCAGCGAGACAATTGAAAGCAGTGTATCTGTAGTATGCCACAACCGGTCCAGCTCAACCCATCCATCTATATGTCATCTATTCATACTCCTGCCCTCCTCCTTTGCTTTCCCTGTATTTCTTTGCTGCTTTCACCTCTGCTACTTTCTTCAAATGCTTTTCTTCCATGTTGTCTCACTCTCAGTGTTCTCTCTCTCAACTTTGACTCCACATCTTTAAAAAGCCCATCCTCACCAGAAAAATCAGCCAGACATTATTTTAACCACACCCACATTCTTTTTCTAAACATAACAATGTAGTTTTGTTGCCTAACCCTAACCAAACTACCAAATTTCACAACCTTTTATGTTAAGTATTTAATGTCATGTGACTTATTTATTGAACCCAAATGAGGATCTTTTCATAAACCTAACCAAGTAGTTGTGTTGCCTTAACCTCACCAAACTGTGACAGTTTCATAACGTTAACCAAGTGTTTAACAACTTATATCATGTCACTTACATAATGTACTTCCGGTCCGGTAGCCTGTCGCTGGACTGGTACTTTCCAATGGTCATTTTTGTCAACCTATTTTGTTGTTTTTAAATGTTCTCTACTTTCTGTGTCCATTTCTTCCCTCTCTTCATCTGCCCTTCCCTTTGCCTTCATTCCCTCTCTTCCTCCAAGTCCTTTCTTTTTCACCACTTCAATCTCTTCTTTTCTCTCATTCCACCTCTTTTTCCACCATCCTTCAATTAGCCACCACCTCCACTCCCATCCCTTCCTCCTTCCTCCCTCCACTCGCCCCATCCCCTCTACAGTCGTGACTGAATCCCCTCTCCGCAGCTCCAACCACCTCCCTTAATTTTTTTCCCCACTCCTTTACCTTCCATCCAGAACACGACTGGCACGACTCTCTGTCCAGAGGGAGTCGGCTGGGAGACCTCGGGACATATGCTACAAGAGGACAAGAAAAGGAGGAGGTGGAAGGGGGAGAGGAATAACAGCTATATTGGAAAGAAGGATGAAGGTATGGAAAAAGAAAAGGAGAGAGGGCAGAGAAAATGGCTCAGAGCCCCCACTTTCAATGTCTGTACAACATTTAACCAGTTTGTTATCAGCAATTTATCTTGCACACATCTCGCTTGCACATGTCAGGTGATGGCAAATAAAGCTGGGAAATGTATTGAAGTTTACAAACACACATTTACCCAGAAACACACGTGTGCAAAATGAAATTTACACACTGAATATTCCGACTTCCGTCACATCTAATCATGCATAACCAGCAGAGTTGCCTCTGTTCTCTCTCTATTTTCTCAACAATTCTTTGTTCTTACTATCCAATAATCTTTCTCTCTGGAACCACCTCTTCTCAAACACATCGCACTGTGTCTTTACTTGTGATTACTCTCATTTACATATTCTTTCACTGAGCCCTATGACCATAATTCTAAAGCCAGTATGCTTCATGTCAGATGGTCGAATAGCGTTGGAAACCCCCTCCCTCCACACCTTTTGACATCAGATTGGGGAATTGTGTCGGACTTTCCAAAACCTACAATCTGACATTCACACCCACTTCATGCTTTGATTAACCAGGTGTGCATGAGTAAGAAAGTATCCATTGTTTGAACTTCTCTCTAACACTAATATTTTCTTTTCACTCATTTGAACAACAAGTGCAACACTATGAATACCTTCCAGGAGGGAAAGTGTGAAAATGTGTGCAACACTCCCACATTTAAACAATTCTGCATAACCCCAAGACAAAACAAGATACCTCTAAGGTGTTTTATATAATGGGTTAATACGGGGTTGCAGGACAAAATAAATGATTCGGTGGGCAAAGACCTTAAAAACTCACACTTCTCTGGTCCTTCAAGCACACACAAACACCACTAAAATATAATTGCTCTCTCTCACACACTTACACTCACACAGACAGGCTTTGGTCATTCCCTCTATTGGGCTGCCAAAGAGGCAGGTCATAACAAGTCAAACACACACACACACACACACACACACACACACACACACACACATACATACATACATACATACATACATACATACATACATACATACATACATACATACATACATGCTATTATGTGCACATACTATACATGAACAGTCCTGACACATGTATTCACACTCTTAACAAACCAAAATCATGGTCTTTGACTCATGAACACATCCATAAACGTGCACACTGCTGTGAACACCTGCACCCAGTGTAAGCATAAGCAGTTGTCTTGTTGCCTGGTAACAAAACTTTCACGAAAATAATTTATTTGAATGTGATATTGATCACAAGATATAGAAATATGTAAGAAAAAGATACAGAGATAGTGAGAAGAGAGAGGGAGGGATAAAACGATAATAACAGAAAATGAGACATCAGCGAATGAGCAGTATGCAAAAGATAGGCTGAAATATGGAAATAATCTCAAGTGAGCATTCGAAAGCTTGTTTTAAAAACTCATTATGTTGAAGAGGGAAGATTATGCAGTGAATTGTGATGTAGACTTGAAATACAGTATTATTTCTCTCCTATTTACATGTGATCTATTCCCATCAGGTGCGCATTATACACAAAGAACAGCATTGCTTTCAGATGATTTAAAGTATCGAACCAAATAAACAAACATGCACACCCCATAGGAGGGATAGTGCATCTGCTACGTATTAACTAGGCACTGTCTATACATTGCAAGTCTACACTGTTAGAAAGTAAATCTTAAGAGCCAACCTGGGAGCCTGAGGGGCGATGACCCCTCCACAGCCTTCAAGTTGTATTCCATCATGACCCCTTCTCTCGGGCCAGTGCTCTTTGATTGGGTCAAAGCTTCCAGTCTCACTAATTGGCTATCTGGCACGACAGATGACTTTTAATTTATTTGGACTGGTGGTAATTGGAAGTCTTTGGGAAGCTAACAAGCTCAACAAGGAATACCAGAGGGATGACTACAGTGAGGGAGAGAATAATAATTATGTGGATGGTGTTACTGTTAATGGCACCGGTTTGATTCCTCAGACTGGTGAGGCAGTGTGTATGGAGAAGAATGGAAAGGTACCTCATTTCTCACTTTACTTGCAGTTGCAGTTAAAGCACTGAGCAGGTTTAAATCCCTTGGTGCAAACTCCAACTTCACTAAAGGATAAATGTGTATGTGATTAATTAAAAATGCAGTTTTCAATGCAGTCGTCTCAGGTGCAATACAATTGGTACTTCATCAAGAATTACAGTGGTCTTTTGATGGTATCGTAACATGGTACAGTAAACTATGTTCTTAGGTTTGTCACAAGTTTTAACTGCACAACATAACTGACCACAAAGGCATAACTCCAGACTGCATGCCAACTCCTGAAGAAAAAAGATGAATATTATTATTATTTATTAGTGATGCTGAGATGAAATATATGTGTGCATGAAAAAAAGTCAATGGTCAGAAAAACAACATCCTGACAAATACTACTGTCTCCCTGAAATATTCATGCAAGTGGTCATCAAAGTAACTACTTGAGTAAGAGAACAAAAGTATTTACTGAAAGAAATTACTTGAGTAGTGTGTTACTTAATGAGTAACTCATTCTCCCCTAGTCTTTTATTTGATGTGGATATGACCTGAATTGTTTTAGATGGTCTTCCTCAAGTAAAGGTAAAGAAGTGAACATACACTTGTATGTATTTGTTATATGCCAAGACAAGTCATTATCTCCTGATCAGATAACCTGCCACATTTACACCAGGACAATATTCCCAGTGTGTATCCATCAAGTGTGATTGTAGAAAATATTGCATTAATATTATAATCTGTTAGTACACCAATAAGTAAAGATTGTTTAAAAATATAAAAAATTATCTTGTTGTCCCCAATATTAAATTATGATTTGGCAAACAAATCAAATTAGGAGATAATTCTGTGATGTTTCATAATTCATTGCCTATTAAAAACAGGTGTGTTCACTTCTTCACGTTTACCTGAGATCAGAGATGGGGACTCAAGTTTGAGACAGACTTGAGTCTGACTTAAGTCGCACACACAGTGACTTCAGACTCAACTTGAGACTCGTCCTCCAAAGACTTCAGACTTGACTCGGACTCAAGGTGCGGGACTAGTGAACAATGTTTATTTTTAGGAAACGTCTGATGAGCTTGTTATTCCCCTCCCTGCGTTACCTCTAACCTGCCTAAGTAACACGTAGTATCAGCTGTGTGCGGCCACACATGAGAGAGGACAACAAACACCACAGCTGCTGTGCAGTTCATCATAATTTTTGGCTTTAAAACTTCATACAACAAAGCCCAAACAAAGAAGCGCTGAACATAAAATAGGTTAGTAACCTGAGGTTAGTAAACATGTTTAGCTCAGCATTGGTCATCTAATGTTTTATAAGCAGCCTGGTTTGAACGCAGCAGGTGATACAACATTCATTATAACCAGAGTGACTTGAGACTTGACTTGCACTAGCTCAAAGACTTCAGTCTTGACTGTTTTTCCTTCTCATGGTGGATCAACAAGGAGTCTGGACATCTGTAACGCTGCTCCTTTGCATTGAGAGGAGGCAGTTGCAGTGGTCTGGGCACCTTATTAGGATGTCTCCCGGGTGCCTCCCTTTGGACGTTTTGTAGGCACATACAAATTAAGGGTGGACCAATTATCGGTCTGGCCGATTATCGGCGCAGATATTCAGCATTTTTCCAATAATCTGCATCAGTCATTTTAAAAACAGATAGCTGATATAATTAATTAATAAAAAATGTGCTGTTTTGGTTCTGATGCAGCCGCTTCTCTCTGTCTGCTCGAGCCATAGATTGTGGACCCATGTGAGTGGTGAACGAATAGTTAATTCCTGCTCCACAGTGGCCGAGCTGTCAAAGTTTTATGTTGGAGTTTGTGTTATTCTAAATTTTTACATCAAGATTAAACATTTTACAGCAATGTATATCGGTTCCACATATCAGTCATCATTCTAATTGGTTACAAATTATCGGGATCAGCCCGGAAAAAAACGTATCGGTCGATCCCTTATACAAATGGGGTGAAACCGCAGGGCAGACCCAGAACATGCCGGAGGGACTATAAAGTATATCCCATCTGGCCTGGTCATGACTGCCACTGTGATCAGGACCCTGATAATTGTCATAAAGTAGATGTACTGTATAGATCTTTTAGACCTTTCTGGCAGTCCGACCACTTTTTGAAATTGAAAAAATTCTACTCGTGCCCGATGTCATTCGCATATTTTTTCCCATTGTGCAATCTAATTAATGGAGAGACAGTAAGTTGTGCTGATGGAAGTTCACAGTTGCTTAAATTGTCCGGTGACTGCAACAAACTGTCGCTGACTTATCCTAAAATAAGCCTGAAACCGACCATCATTAAGACGAAGCTCATGGACCAGCTGGTGGTAGCCTACTACCAGTGGTGTCTCCCCTTTCTGAGAGTCTCATGTGCTATTTCCATAGCAACATAAAAAATCCACAGCGCTTTGGTCTTTTCTATATTCAACCAAAAACCATCGCTGTGCGCCTCGCGTTTATGAACCTGCAAAGCGCTTTATGTCTGATCGGGGCCTGATTCTTCTTTGTCGGTTTATAGCGGTTGGCATTATTGCCACCTACTGGATTAAACAGTGCAAAATATTTACAGTGTCCACCCAAAGTGATTCCATTCACATTCAGATTGTAGATTCTAGATTGTAACCCACTACAGCTAATAAATAAATGTATTAGCTGTGAACTATGTTTGGGAACCTTACATTGCAGTTAGCATGTCACTTTTAGCTGAGATATTAATGACAGAAAAGGAAAATTTGCAAAAATTTAAATCAAACTTAATGACACACTCATTCATCAACAAACATAATGCAAATGCATGCACACTTAAAAACACACGGATGCACACGCATAGACACACACATTCACACTGTGACAGATTAGCTCTGAATATCGCTATGGTATAATCCACTTTGAGGGACTTAAACTTTCTCATTACACATATACATCATAATTTCTTTCCAGACGGTAAGTGCATGATCTTTAGTGAGAAAGATACAGGAAAGACAGAGAGAAAGCAAGAAAGGAAAGGAAGAGAAGTAGACCGAGATAAAAATGAAGGGAGAGAAAGAGGGAGTTGAGAGAAGTGGTGAGAAAGGGAGAAAAAGAGAGCAAAAAGTGATAAAAATGAAGTGAAATAAATACTATATATATAAGAAAGAAAGAGGGAATGAGGATTGTCAAAAATGGAGGAAGCTATACGAGGAATGAAGTGTGTTTGTAGTATGTCACCTTGACATACACAGGAGATTGTAGGGTAATCAGGCATATGGCAGGCATATCACAAGGGGAATAGTAATGATCTTATACACACTTAAAAATGAACGAGGGATTCTGTCTGTATTGAACTGTTCAGGATTCTGAATTAATGGTTTTATTGGTGTGTTTATGTTGTCTATACTACATTTATTGGCATACAAGTGTTTCTTTGCTGCCCTCTTGGCCAGGTCTCCCTTGAAAAAGTGATTTTAATCTCAATGAAACCTACCTGGTCTACCTGGATTGAACTGCCATCTCTATGCACATACATTATTCACTATTACAATCACACACATGCACACACACCCACACAACATTTCCTCTGCTCATGGCTCAAAGACCTTTTTAACCAGGTCACAGAGGAACTGTGTTACTATGGCAACTGTGATGCTGGCAACAGAGTGTGTCCATAGTGCCAGTCAGTCCTTTGGCCCCGCCCACTGCTTAGTGGATCCTGACTTTCACCCATTGAGTGTAATTGAAAGTAGATAAATCATACATACTGTATGTTGATATTTTACATGAAAAATGGTTTCATGGAATAGAAACTACATATCCAGAAATCAGGATTCAGAGAGGCAAGGACACCTCTAAACATTCAATACAGTAGGACAGACTGCCTTCACTGTGCCAGAACATTTAGGTAAACAACCAGAGTAGTAGTTTCCGGATATGTCCTCATACAGTAGGATCACTCCACTGTTCCTACACATGATGTAGATTTCCCTCGCCATAGAGGGTACTAGTAGTATGTGAAAACAGCAGTTTAATGTTTAAATTTCTGAAGGGAGCTTTCTAAAGTCTGAGAAATTAACTCTGATGATGTCTTCAGGGTTAGTGGTCTCTGCTTGGCCCTACAAACTGATGCATGGATTCTGAAATATAGCCATGGCTGTAGCTCTGACATGCTGTCTGTGTCTAAAGTGAAGCCAGACTACCTCTTTGGTACCAGCAACCACAGTATCACTTAAAGTGCTATATAATGTTAGATTATGTTATTATATTATTTAGGGATTGTACCAGAACAGTTTCATATGGTTTTATTTTCAAAAAACACCATAGTTTTGTCATACTGCACATTGCTGTAGCACCTCTTTTCGGCCCGTGTGTTGACCGCTCTGTTTTAGCTAAGCAGTCATGCATCTCACTTCTACAACATCTTTGTTGGGAGCTGCAAATGCGCAGTACCTAGTTAATATTAGTCAATCAGAAGCAGAGTTGGGCGGGTCCTGACCATAGGTCCTGACAAGCCAGTAAACACGGCTTCAGCTCAGAGGTAGGTCTGTGGGAGATGGGAACTCCCTTTGGGGTGGACCTTGGGCTTTTTTACATTGAAAACCTATTACATGCATAGAAAAGGTATATAACTCAATAAAGGAGAGGGAAAAAAGCCTAATATGACCTCTATAACTTACTACAAAATTAGTGAAACCAATGTACACCTAATTGAATCACACATCTCATACCTAGATGGTGTGCAGACATGATTTCAAGGCTACAAACCCATTACAGTAGTGACGGTCAATCTAGATCCAAATTAAATAAAGACAAACTGCTCATATTTTATTGGCATGAATGTTTCTGCCTTCATCTTTTAATCCCATGAGCAATTACCATGATAATCCGCCTTAGTTAAAATGTTTTACAGCTAAAGCTGCCTACTCACTTTTTCTTGAAGATGTTCTAGGTAATTTGAGCAAAAACATTGACATTTATATACATTGTTTTCTGTGGCCGGGAGATGCATTTTATTGCTAATGTGTCTTCGATATCTTGTGCTGGTTGGTAAGTAGTCTGCGAGTGGATTGTGTATACATGTTAACGCCTGCATTACAGTGAAGGCAATCTATGCCACTCAACATGCTAATGGGAATCTGCTGCCTCTTGACTAAAGGTTTCAGTAAAGCGATTAACCAAGCAAGGTTAATGTATCTGAAATAACAAATTAATAAATAAATAAAGGTTTCAGTGTTTTAAAGTGAAACACAACATCAAGTTGACAGTATATATGTCTTAGAAGAAATAAGAAAAATTATCCTTACTCCCAGCTGAGAGGCTGAAAGCACAACTCCATTGGTCTACTGGACACTGCAAAGCTCCACTGGGACAATTAGTAGCTGAAGGAAAAGAGAATGTGTCTCATTAAGTTTCACTTTATAATTGGCTCCCTTGTTTGGGATTTGAAATGGCAACTTTCCTTTGTGGTGCCCTCAGTATTTCGCATGCGCCCTCTACCATTAAATGGATTCTCTTCAAAAAGGCACATCCATGGATGTATACTTAAAGCATACTCATTAGGGAGCACTACCTGTTTGTATAGATAATTGACTTTCTTATGCTGCAAAAGCAGGGTGAAATAAATAGTTATAGATATATCATAGATTAGATTACATTAGATTAGATTCAACTTTATTGTCATTATGCAGAGTAGGGGTACAGAGCTAATGAAATGTAGTTAGCATCTAACCAGAAGTGCAGAAATATAGTGTTTTACAGTTATGCTATATCTTACAACATGTACAATGGAGTAACGATATACAGATGGTATACGGTATATGTGAATAGTACTACTGCAACAGCCATGAGCCTCTTAAATTCAGTAGATTTTCCCTGAGGCTCAAGTCCAAAAGACCCCTAAAAAATTTATCAAAAAGGTACACCTTTTATGACAGTAAAGCGATTCACATTCTTCATAACACAGGTATCTGTCTCTGATAGATTAAACTTTATCTTCATTTACACACCTAGTTTAGTTTTGCAGACAGTTCTGCTACTTTTCAATGCAATTACGCATGAATGTTAATAGCTAAAGCAAATAACAGCTAACTGTTTTCATTAGTGTGTCTACTGCTACATAAATAAAGAGATTATAAATATGTTTCATTGATATTAGATAGGTAGGGCTCTACGCTAACCTTTTTCCCAAGGAGCACATGTGCTTCTAAAGGAAAGAAATTAGGAGCACACAAAGAAATTTAGGAGTACAGCAAAAAATATACAAGTAACAAAGAGTTTAACAAACTATTATATACATATTTATACTACATGTGTGCTCCTTCTCTTTGTGTTCAACTATGGTGTGAAACCATTGGAGGACTATGGAAGTGAACACCCTTGTAACTGTACACTTAGCATTGGCCTTAAAAAATTGTCAAAGCGTTTTAAAATATTGAAACATGTTCTGAAAATTTAACATTGAAAACAGCTTTTAAAACACAGATCGGATATCACAAAAAACTTTACTCTGATTGGTGCTTGTGTAGTTTTTGAACCAGGGACAGATTCACTATACACCAGCAGCACCCACACGACCCACACCTACTGTAAAAAAAACTACTGAACAGTATGACAATAACTTTAGTAAAACAGATGCAAAACAGAAAAAGGGAAACGTTTTGCTCTCGGGAGGAAGCTAGGAGCACATACTAGCACACCTGTGCAGTGGAAATCTGCATCTTTCCACTGCAGAGGCTCTTTCCACAACATAGAAGAGAAACTAGTTTAAATGAGTGAATTAGTATTTATATGATCATAATAATATTAGATAAAAAGTAAAATTTTTATCTAATAGTATACTGTTAGTATGTTAATATATTACTGATTTAATTTCTCCCAGCCTGTGCTACTGCAGAGTTTCAACAACTCTCATATGATTGACACCAGCTTTGCGTTGCTTCCTGCCCGCTACTCGGGGCGGGGAGTTTTGAACGATTAGCGGCACACTGCGCAACGGGTGGGCGGGATTACGTTAGGTTGTAGTTACTTGCACATTGTGCTCGTAAATCATTTTTCCGGTTTGCACGTAACAATTGTTTGAGGCATATGCAAGAAAGATTGTCGCACTGTAGAGCCCTGATAGGTACATGCAGTTTTTAGTAATTAAAGTGTTGACATGATGCTGGTTAATGTCACCATATTTTGTCCCACCCACAAAAAGTAATTCATAAGAGCAATATCAGTCCTTTGAATTGCTTGATAAAATTTGACTTGTTTCCTGGGATTCAGAGGTCTGGAGCCAGGCTAAAACTCACCGTTTGTATAGGAACCTTGGGATTCATTGGTCCACCAACTCTAGAGTGAATGCAAAGGCTCCAAATTGCATTTGAGAGCTTTACTTTGTATGTGAGCGGTATGTTATGAGATGTGTGTCTGTGCTGCAGGGATCTAAAGGGAGGTATATTGAGCTAATAAGGCATGGTATGGTGATTTAAAAGAAGACTCTTGGGCTTCCCAGGCTAATTATCCAGGTCTCAGTGTGTCTAAACCTTTCCTTTTCCTCTCTGTCGACCACTCTGCGTCTCTCCTTCCATTTTCTGCTTCTGGCCATGTTCACTCATTTCTTCAGTCTTTTTCCATTTGCCTGCTTCTTCTGTGTTACTGCTATCATCTTATTGCTTCTTTTGCTTATGTTCTTAAATTCCCTTCCCATACTTTTTTCTCCACCTCTCTCTATGATCTATCACCCCATTTACCTTTAGCAAAAATAATATATTATTAATCCGATTAGTAAGAAAAGGAGCAACCCACACAGCCCAATATTTTTCTTATTTTACCTTTAGCCCAGTATCCCTTGGAAATACTTGGCCAATGCAGGGAGTAGTGTGTCCTTTATAGGGGTATGATGAGATCTCGCGCCACGGGATCTCGCGAGATTAAGATGTTTCGCGAGACTCACGCAAATGACACTTTTCACATGCTGTCAAGCCAACACATTAATTTTCTCACACAGTGAAATCCAAATGTGTAAGTGATAAGGAGCGAGTCAACTCCACCCAGCTGATTGACACTGGCGTACGTTATGATAGTAATCAGCTAAACCCGCTCACGCTGTGATTCCAGACCTTGCACTGGAAACTTTAACGTGTGTGGATTTGTAGTGAGATTTCTGCCTGATCAAAAGTGTTTCATTTACTTTCGGTTTCACATGCGACATTCACTCCCAAACTGCGTTGGTCAAACGGTCTGAAGGGGATAACGGTACTACAAGCAGATCAAAAACGTAATGCACAGGAGAGTAAAGGGCAGACAGACTCCTCATTAAATGATAATGTTAATCTGGTAATATTCTGCCTTTTCTCTGGACATGTCAGAGAACACAGATGGGAGAGATTCTGAATGTGCAGAAAGTTTTGACTATGAGCAGAAAATCTGCTGAAACACAGAAGCTATTAAAGTCCAGGAGTTTATTACTAAATTAAAATTAAATAATATATCATTATGGCGAAAAGGTGCCGCAGTCACATTTAAAGAGGTTACTTCCCCAAAGACACAAAGAGGAGGGAAGTCTAAATCATGAATCAGCATGGATAATATTAAATGAGAAAAGTTGATCTACCGGAGAAACAGATCTGATAACAGCACAGAATGACTGAGAGCTGCACTGACTTAGTGTTTATTTTTTCAGCTATTTAAAAATTTTGTGTCCTGTGTCAAATGTCCTTTTTATTTTTTGTCATATTTGGTCCACTGTATACTATACTATACTAAGTTTTAATTGACTAAAGGTCTGGGTATTTTAGTCTGATTTTAGTCAAAAGCCAATAGTATTTTAGTCTAGTTTTAAGTCATTAACCATCGTATTTTCTTACCCATTAGTATAATTTTGATTAGCATTTTGGTCAATCTGCTTTAAACAAAATGATGAGATATGATTCAAATGTTGGCTTTGTTCTCATTTTTATTGCAAAGGAGACATTAACTTACCTCAATTCCCAGGTGGTTAGCCTATGACTGTTCTGACCTTTCTTTTCTCCTTGAGAGGGAAAAATTTAGAAAGTTGTGTGGCGCTGCAGGGAGCCCCCAGTTGCAGTAGTAGGCCTACATGGATCATGGGTAATATTCATCCAGCCACAGTGAATGATCATGAACCGTGTCGGTCATACTAGCAACACAATCCGTACCGGAGAGGGAGTGGCGCGGACCAGGCCAGACTGGCCAGCTGCGGACTGTCGGTGATCGTTCCCTCTGGCTGGATGAAGTCTGACGCTCTGCATGATCCATGATGATAGATAAATATAGAGATTAATGGCAATAAAGCAAGCTGTCAATATTTAAGGGGTCATACTTTTAGGCGAGCTGATATCTAAGCACCTCTTTCTCTCTAGCAGTTCACATCCTCCACAGTGACATTTTCCTCACACACCAGGCGTTGCCCCGGTCGTCAGCATTCAAAGCATAGGAAGAAAAAAATACCGCTGAATGAACACTGTTCAAGCGAAAATTTAGAGGGTGAAAATATGGCCTGTAGTATCTTGTCTCCTCATAATACTGACAAAAAGAAAAATATATTTTATTAACGTTTCGTCAACAATAGGCCTATTTCATATTAATATAGTCACAGTCAGCGTCTAAGCACCTTGTCGCCGTCTCTTCTTCATGTTGTTTTCGTCAGGGAAAAAAAGGTCGTTGACAAATATACTTTGTTTAGTTTCGTCTGACGAAAGTAACACTACACTGACTTATATTCTGTTATAGTTAGGCTATAGATTAAACTGGTGTAGATTCAAATTCATCTGAATGCAGGAAATAAACTGTTTAATTCTCAATCTTTTAAAATGTTTTATCCTGTTTATATTTTCTATTTCACCATTTCACCATTCTCTTTGAATTGCCTTGAAATGTGCTTTAATAAAATAAACTGGCCTTGCCTTGCCTTATCATAACCATGCCTCAGTCATATCGTGTCCATGCCAACCATAAACATAACCTTATACCTCATACCATCTATGTGCACATATTGTAGAAATGTGGAATTTTTAAAAACCTTAGCACTGGATATAAATCCAGGGTTGTTGCAGAATTGTCCAATATCAACATTCTTAGAAGAAATAGGGTTGGTTGCCTATGGGCACTTTGGTTACATTATTAGCCTGGATATACAGTTGACAAACCAACCATATCTCCTACAAATTACATTCATACTGTATGCAACTGTTGCATGGGGAACATACATTTCTGGGAGAAACATGTTGCCACATGGATAATAATTGATAATTTCATCTTGCATACTGTGTGTAAAACATTCTCTGCTAAAATTGTTCAGATGGTTATTACTGCACTATGTCTGTGGCAACTAAACTATGGTTGTTATAGGAAAGCAAAATATCTTTGTTACATTTTTGGAATGATTGTTGTTGTAGTTATACATAAAAATGTTAAAGCAGAATACTGATATTGGACAAGACACAAACTCAGGCTGCTTGTGTCAGAAGCAAATGCCAATTTAGGCATTCACCACCCGGACATCCACATCCTTTCCTTTTCACTGCATAAATGTCACTGCTTCTTACGTTGGCACCAACTGTTGCCACTGCCTATAAATCATTAATGCTGAGTAGTTGAATAATTGGGAGGTGACATGGTTGGACAAACCAGAAACCAGCACTAAGCTGTCTTTAATTCAAGACTCTTTCCACTTTGTGTCTTTTCTGCTTTCCCCCCTCTTTCCCTATCTGAACCTTTAATTTACCATCCTACAACTCTCTTTCTCTCTATCATGGTCTCTCACTGTCTTCCCAGAATACCAAGCTTATTCCTTCCTCTCTGTTTTCCTTCGCCTGTCCACTCCCTGCAGTCCCCATTACAGGGGAGATCAGGACTGTTCTCTTCCTCAGGGCAGCAGTAAACGTCTGCTGATAAACCTTGGAGCTAAAAAACAAAGGCTTAGATGTGTAAAAACTAGGGCTGTCAAACAATAAGTTTTTCTTAATCGCGATTAATTGCTGAATTTCAATAGTTAATCGCATGTTTTATTACATGATTAAAATTCTATTACTATTATCATATTATTATTATTATTTTATCTCTTAACTGTTTTAAGTCTGTATTAACAATGATAACAATTCTTCCCAGTGTATCTTGATTGGAAATCAAATTAATGCAAAGAAAGCTAGTTTAAAAACTTGACTTTTAGATTTATTTGATTATTTCAAATCAAAAGATGTGCAACGAGACTGAGTTAAAACAATCAATGTCTTCAGAAAGATAGTCTTCCTTAAGCTTGCTTTCAAAAATTCTACAGCAAAAGTGCATGCACAGAATGTACACACATTATTAAAAAGTGCATAACAAACAAAATACTCAAAAACACAAAATACTGCTACATTATTTTTTTGTTCAGTTGAAACCAATGAGACAGCACTTGCTCTAAGTAGGAGTTTCAGTTTGACTGCTTTCTCCGTTTCATACAGGCTATGTATATAACTGTCCCCCGCGACGACAATGTATATGACTATATGCTTTGCCTCAGTCTGCTAGCATCAACCTGATTAGCTGTACTAGCTGCATGCTTAGCTCGTTGATGGTAACATTAGCTTAAGCTCGAAATGCTTCATTGATATTTTAATTCCATTCCACACAAGGTTCATACTGCTTTTGACTTGTCAACGGAGCCATCTGGGAGTTTCTTAAAGTAAAACGCACCATTCAGGACTGTGTTGTTGTTCATCTCCACGGCTGCAGAAGGAGGTAGGAAGTGTCTGTGGTAGTATGACAACAAATAAAGGTGCATCAAAGGGTCAAAATAGTAGCAGTAACAGCTCCAGTGACGGTGTAAAATAAGAATATTTGACACATGCGATGAACGCAGTTAACACAATTAAAATGTGTTATGATCGGTCCTTAATCTCATCGCAATTAATGCGTTAATGCTGACAGCCCTAGTAAAAACACGTACATGTGTCCACAAACTGTGAAAAAATGCACGTGAATACACAGGCATAAACGCACTCTTGCTTTGGACTGACTCTTAAAAGCTAACGTCTTGTCCCGCTCGCAATCATCATGTTCGATAAGACTAAGAGGCTCTTGGAGTGTTTGTGAGTGTGTGTGTGTGTGTGTGTGTGTGTGTGTTTTGAGAGAAAGATAGATATAGAGACAGTGTAAGCACAGGCATACACATGTTTTTGTCCATCCATGTGTCCACCATCTGTGTGTGTGTGTGTGCGCGCGCACTTGTGTGTATAATGAAGATAGGGAGCTTCATTAATACTGGTCATTAACAGCCCCTAAGGGCTGAGCCAGCAAGAACACACCACTGGGCTAAATGAGACACCAAATGGAAACTCTCTCTCTTTTTTTATTGTAATGTCTCTCTCCCACTTACTCCCATTCTGCCCATTTATCTCTGTCCTCCTCACTGCACTTTTTCCATTTCTTGAGCTGTTTTTTTCTCATACAGAATGAAATTAACAGAGAAAGGGTAAAAAGGAGGGAAGGGGTGAGAGAAGAAGGGGAAAGATTATATTTATGAATCAACCGTTGGTTATTGCATGTAGAAAATAGTGGATAAAAACATTTCAGTGCAGATTTGAACATTTTACAAGGAAGAAAGTACTTAAGATTTTAGCTTTTATCAGTATTTGATAAACCAGATAAAACTGTCAAAAGAGAAAGGTTTATCTTGTTTTTTGTTGTTCTTCGATTTTAGGCAGTAAATGTCAACAAGGAAAAACATCCCTAAACAAGTTCTCCAAATTAAACAACAAAATATGTTGTTTGTCCACTTTAGTTATTTTAGTTATGTCTTGTCCATTTCATCTTCATCTTATTATTGAAAGGTTAAGGAGCTTTTGAGGAATACATTACAATGATTCTGTTTTGGTACTAAATACAAAAGCAAAACAAACGTGTTTAATTCTTCATGTCTTGATACAAACTGGCCCTGTCTTATATCACTCTATTAGCTGCTGCAATGGCCCACTTTCCATATGGTGGAGGAATAGCATAAGGCTGAGGCATTGGTCTAGTCTTTGGAGGCAGGAAGGAGGAAGAGAAAGAAGAGGAGGTGGAGGCCTGAGATGACAGGATGGAGGGAAGACTATGGTCCCCATGAGGGCAAAAGACTGACAAGAGAGGGGGATAAACAAAAGAAGATGATAGTGGAGGGCCCGACTTGGGGAGTAGTGTAATCTGAAAGCAAGAGACCAGTGCCGGGAAGGGCCAGCTGATGAAATCTGACAGAAAGAAGGAGGAGGAAGGAAAAAAACAGGGAGAAAATTTGAGGAAGACCATTATGAGTTGGTGATGGATCATTAAAAATTTATGTATGGGTGTTTTTCATTTCCTCTTTCTGATGTAGATTTGTATGCCTTCTCTAAGGAAAGAGTTTGTGCATTTCCTCATCTTGCTTGCTTTCTCCCCCCTTGATGCCTACACACACACACACACACACACACACACACACACACACACACACACACACAGTAAAAATGATGGTGAAGGTTATGTGTTTTTTCAGACCCCGTGGCAATGCTGAGAGGGATAATTTCTGCTTCTCTAAAGATTGCTTTAGACTACAAGACTGTTCAAAACAAATCTTGTGATTGCTGCTCAGTCTTAAAGACATCAGGAGATCGTCATACACACTAGGTGAGCGTACATAACCTGATTCACTAGCATTGTTAAACGTGGAAATCCTGCATGAACGTTAACAACAACAGAATCAGAAAGGAGAGGAAGTCAAGAATGTTAGCGTAAGGTTCCTCTAAGGATTCATTGGCATAAAATAATCAAAATAAAATGACAACAATGCTTTGTCTTTCAACCCATTCTCATTGCCAGATTGTCATATGCTGAAGTTTTGTCACGCCCCTTTGCTTCCCATACAAGTGCACAAGGTACCCTTGAGTGTCTGTATGAGACACCTTCAGAAATTATTTGGTTAGGTGGTAGGAAGTCACTTGAAGAAAGTGACCTAAATAGCCATGTGATGAAACGGAATCTAAATATTTGGTTAGGTCTAGACAATGGTTAGGTAGCAGGGAGTCACAGGATTTAAGTGACGTTAGTATTCTCATATGACAAACTAGACATTAGTCACATCAACACAACTTCAATCTTTCCTTAAGTCAACGTTGACTTTTAGTTTCACACAGGACACAAACCTACCACCTACCTCCTCCACAGGCAGACTTTTATGCTTTTTGTCTCATTTTTTATCGTTTTGTGCAACTCATTAAGGCTGCAACTAATGACTATTTTCGTAGTCGACTAATCTGTTTATTATTTATTCGATTAATCAACTAGTCGCGATTATTTTTGTCACAACCTAACCCTAATTAAACCATTTCATTAAATATCTTTCAAGTGAATTACTGATCTCCAACACATAACCTAACTAGCTAACGTTACCATTAAGTGAACAAGGTTTACTATTCAGAGTGAACACCAGCATCAACGCCAGAGGGAGACCAGGGAAGAAGTCAAGACAGCGTAGGCTACTCCTATAATTCATTGATTTACTTTAAAACTTTTTATTAAAGATTGCAAATTAAAGCAAGTACTATAACCACAACTGTACACTAACAATGTAATGTCTATTTAGAACAATAAAGCAACAGTCCCCTTTCAAACTACTTCTGTAGTTTATTTTTCAAAAGTGGTTTTCGGCAGTAACTCAGTGGAGATTGTTGCTGTAGGCAACAGAACGAGCCAGATGTTCCTTGATGTACTTTAAACCATTACTCATTACTAATAACTTTTTTAAAGCTGGGTCTCCAACATTGGCAGCGTTGTGTTGGACAGATTTGTGCTGGCCTGCTCTGTTGTTGCTGCTGCAGTGGTCTGAGTAACTGGGTCCTGTGGGGCTGACTGGCCGGCCGGCTGGCACCGCTAACCTCGCGGGCGCTTGTGGAGCTTCTCAACCCCGAAAATGTTTGAGCACATTTTCGATTCGCTGTCAACTTTGGTTTGTATATTCAAATTCTACACAGTTGATTTCTCACCTCAAAACAAAAGCCGTTCTGCTGTTCGCATCTTTCTCCTTTACATTCCACTTCTTGCACGAATGCTTCTTCTTCGTGAGTAGTTTTACAGTCAAGCAGTCATGGCAGACAGTGGAAGCGACGCTGCCTCCAGCACTTCCTGCAGTGCATTGCAGTTCGAAATAAACAACCAGAAATGTTCCTAATATGAAGATTGCTATCTCTCCCTTAAACGACATCTATGTAACGATGCGTCGACAATGAAATTTCACTAGGACTGGGGCGATTCGTCGACGTAATTGATTACGTAAACGCAGCGTCGCTGCATCCGGTGTGGGATTCTCCCGGACAAACTCCAGCTACAAGACGCCGCCTTCGACTGTCTAAAGTTTGGAGTATTTCAGACAGACACTCAACAACGTGCTGCTCTGTGAGCTCTCTGAAGTGGAAACAGCTTCACTGCAGCACAACTGCTGTCCACGAATACGTGAAGCAGCATGAACACGTGAAACGAAAGTATCCCGCAGCACTTTGACTAGATGGCAGCACCGCAAATCGTGTTTACTTTCTGTCGCCACACAAGCACGGCACATTATCAGCATGAGGACATGTAGTCCGTTAAAATCTTTATTGCCTTCATATTGAAAGTAATTTCTGTCCTGCTGCTGTCAATGGTAACGTAACGTTACACCGCGTGTCATCTAATGTTCGGCCGTTTCATATTTTCTGTTTATTGAACGGCCACGTATGAGCGAGAAAACAGCTGAAACTAACAGTACAGACGATCTGTGACTGTACAGTCTGTGAGTCCTTTCAGGTGTTCACTGATGCAGAAATACATTTTATTATCATACTGCATTACTTAATATTGAAATGAATCCATGTCAGAAACATTTAAAGTTTTAAGTAAAGTAGCCTAATTAATGTCTGTTATTGTTATTATCACAACACAGCAGTGACGTGGAAATTTGATTCATTTTAAGATTTGCAACTATTGTCATTATTCTAATGTGCTTCATCAGGATAATTGAATAAAATATAGATTTATTGATTAGACATGTTTTTGATATTTATTTTGGATAAATTGGCATGTTAATCAAGTAATAGGCAACTTTTCTTTCTTTAGAATAAACAAAATTAGTCGTTAGATTAATCGACTTGAAAAATAATAGATATGTACAGCCCTACATTTCACGTTGACGAATTTTTATAGTTGACTTTGTCATTTACCTCGACTAATCGTTGCAGCCCTACAACTCATAAATTTACATTTACATTTACTCATTTGCTTTTATCCAAAGCAACTTACATTTGAGGAACAACATACAAGCATCAACAGAGCATCAACTACAGATCTACAACTGACAATACATACTAGTAAGAGCAGCAATAAATACTAGTAAGAGCTCACAGTACATATCACATCAATGGGGTAAATACCTAGGGAAGGAAGTAAGAGTTAGCAAAAAGTGCAATCAAAACAAAAAGTGCAATCAATACAAGATCATTGTATCATTGTGCCCCACGATTCTTGACCAGTGTTTAAGAGTACAACAGGAGTACAAGTACTCTGTTAAATGCTTTGGATCGCCCTCTGGATTAACAAGACAAAAGCTTGGTTTCAGTGGGTGGGTATACTACAGACACTAAAGGGTACCTTGTGTGTTTGTATGAGATGCCAATATGTGTGACAAAACATCTCTTTACAGGGCTCTTGGTGATTCCACCATGGTGGCATATAAATACTCACTTCATATATTTATTCCAAATACATGCTGTTGTTGCTACTAAAGCAATGCCACCGAATGTATCCATCATTTTTAAAGGCAAAAATATTTCCGAGACAAATCTTGACTAATTTTTCTTTGTCTGAAAGCCTTAACAGTAGATATTAAACTAAAAATGTTGTCTTTGCTGTTTTTATTTTATCCATTCTATTTTACTTCAATTTGGCGGTTTACAAGGTAACATTTTCTGCATGGAATAGCAGGTTTAATAAACTGCACAAAAGTCAAGTCATGTGACCTAGCCTTTATGGTACATGGATGTTTCCATTAAATGATGCTGCATTTATGAATGTTTGGGCCTGCAAAATCCAATATGTACCATATTGCAGTTTGTATATAAATGTCAGTTGTAATACTGTGGGTTGCGAGCTGTATGGATTTCAGTATATAGTACTCATGTTATTATTGCTTGTATGGGTGTGATTATTTGATAGTTGGAAGATGTGGAAGGTTATGGTGTTTTAATTACTTTTTCTTCAGTTTTTGTTGTGGAATACAGAACTTCATTAAATAGCATAACTTTAAAAGTCAAAGTTTCTTCAACTCTCCATCTGCCACATAGTCTGCAGGCCAGAAAGTCAGCCTGCCAGAGAGTGAGCTTGTCCAGCACCAAGAGATAATCACACACACACACTTTCACACATAGGTCTGCACATACATCCACCAATAATCCAGTGTTTGTTATGTTGTAGGTGATAGGCTACGCCTGGTGAGCCCAGAGACTCACAGTCCATATTAGATCTGGTTGGCTGATCTTCCTCACCAATTTACTGGACAGCTCTCTTGCTCCTTTACTCCCACTCAACCCCCTATTTCCTGCCTTTATCTTTGTCTGTCTTTATAAACCTTTATCCCCTTCTTCCTCTGTCCACATATCTTTTCACCATGCCTGTTTCCAGTCTCTCATCCTTTCCTGGCAAGCAGACAGCAACATGCAGGAGCTTGACACCCTCAGCACCACCAATCGGGGGGAAAAGTATGATTTCTTTTATACTGTGGAATTTATTTTAAATGTAATATGATGCTGTTTGCAATGTTTTGAAACAACATTACAAACACATGTATTGTATGTCTGCACTGATCATACTTTGTGCATGATTTACTCTGAGATAAGTTGAATGATTGCATTATATTCTGAAAGGCTTTTGTCCACCACATTCATTTCAAGCTAATTTGAAGACAGGTGATTACATTTATGAGTGAACTTTGTCTCCAGGTTCATAAACTGCCGATGACTGATGATGGTAAATGCTCAGTAATCCCAACAGACCATCAGTGACTTGGCCATTTGTTAATATTACGAGTCCATGCATTAGATGATGATGAGTAATGCGTTAGTCATGCACTAATTAAATACGCGGTGTGTACTCTCATTGCAGAATGTAAACAGTCATTGTCTTAATGAGCTGCAAGTGATAACTTGAGATATGAAAATCCTCCTATGTCCCATTATCTCGTAATTTACCTACAGTGGGGGAAAAAATGTTTTGATCCCCTGCTGATTTTGCATGTTTGCCTACGGACAAAGAAATGATCAGTCTATAATTTTAGTGGTAGGTTTATTTGTGAGAGACAGAATAACTCCAAAAAATCCAGATAAGTGCCTGTCAAAAATGTGATAAATTGATTTGCATTTTAATAAGTGAAATAAGTATTTGACCCCCCCTCAATCAGAAAGATTTCTTTCTCCCAGGTATCTTTTATATAGGCAACGAGCTGATATGAGGAGCACACTCTTAAAGGGAGTGCTCCTAATCACGTTTGTTACCTCTGTAAAAAAGACACCAGTCTACAGAAGCAATCAATCAATCAGATTCCAAATTGTCCACCATGTCCAAGACCAAAGAGCTGTCCAAGGATGTCAGGGACAAGATTGAGAAGGTGACAACAGTTGGTGCGATTATTCGCAAATGGAAGAAACACAAAATAGCTGTGAATCTCCCTTGGTCTGGGGCTCCATGCAAGATCTCACCTCGTGAGTTGCAATAATCATGAGAACAGTGAGGAATCAGTCCAGAACAACACGGGAGGACTGAAATCCTACAGTGCCCACCAGGTCCCCCTGCTCAAGAAAGCTCATGTACAGGCCCGTCTGAAGTTTGGCGATGAATATCTGAATGATTCAGAGGAGAACTGGCATCAACTCAAATCGGCGTGTTTGGAGAAGGAGGAACGCTGCCGAAGACCCCAAAAAACACCATCCCCACCGTCAAACATTGAGGTGGAAACATTATGCTTTGGGGGACAACTTCACCGCGTCAAAGGGACGATGGCCGGAGCCGTGTACTGTCAAATTTTGGGGGAGATCCTCCTTCGCTCAGCCAGGGCATTGAAAATGGGTCGTGGACGGGTATGCCAGCAGGACAATGACCCAAAACACAAGGCCAAGGCAACAAAGGAATGGCTCAAGAAGAAGCACATTAAGGTCCTGGAGTGGCCTAACCAGTCCCCAGACCTTAATCCCATAGAAAATCTGTGGAGGGAGCTGAAGGTTCGAGTTGCCAGACGTCTTCCTCAAAACCTTAATGACTTAAGAAAAGATCTGCAAAGAGGAGTGGGACAACATCCCTCCTGAGATGTTTGCAAACCCGGTGGCCAACTACAAGAAACTTCTTAGTACAATGGTACTAAGTCATGTTTTGCAGAGAGGTCAAATACTTATCCAACGAAGGTTAAAATCAAGGGCAACTGGACTTGGTTGAAGATACTGGAAGACGTTTCGTCCCTCATACAAAGGACTTCTTCAGTTCTGACTGACTGGCAGGGAAACTCAGCTATTTAACCTCAGTGGGGTCGTTATCCCGGGTCATCGATACCGCTGGTTCGTTAGTGTTCCTTGTTGCTGTGACGACAGTCGTTACAGTCGTTAAGGCTACCTGTGGCCAAGACTGAACGACCATCGTTGGTATCTTCACCTGAGGCCAATAGGTTACGTTTGTTGAGTTTCCTGGGAAGTGATGAAAGGACAGCATTGTAAGTGGGGGATAAGTGGTGGCGTAGACCCCCTCCTCTGTTCAATGACGGCTTCTCAACCCTGGTGTAGATGCTTCCTTGACACCTCTTTCAAACCATCCATCTTCTCTGTCTAAAATGTGCACCTGGTGGTCCTCAAACGAGTGTCCTCTGTCCTTCAAATGTAAGTAGACTGCAGAGTCTTGACCTGAGGAGTTGGCCCTTCTGTGTTGAGCCATGCGTTTGTGTAGTGGTTGTTTAGTCTCCCCAATATACAGGTCTGTGCATTCCTCACTGCACTGCAAATACTTATTTCACTCATTAAAATGCAAATCAATTTATGACATTTTTGACATGCGTTTTTTTTTGGTTATTCTGTCTCTCACTGTTCAAATAAACCTACCATTAAAATGATAGACTGATCATTTCTTTGTCAGTGGGCAAACACACAAAATCAGCAGGGGATCAAAAAAAAATTCTCCTACTGTATATGTGTAATTATGTAGTTTATTTAACAGGTAGAATATTGAAAGATGTTAATGTGTGCAGGATCTTAAAACATACCTTACAGATATAGGAATGTGTGTCTTTATTTCAGATCTTGACCCTGATGGAAAAGCTAAGAATAAGCGCTATAACATTACACTTTTCCTTTACTCATTTCTGCATGTCTATGCTAATTGTTTCTTGGGGATTACTTTATCTGGAGTAACAACTCAATTCTGGGAGAATCTGTGAAGTTAATATGATTAGGTTTCATCTTATCTTCCACAGAGAAAAGAATAGACATCCCATCAATACATGGATGCTGTGAAAACAAAGATTCCATATTCCAATAGGGAGCTCTATCTGGTTGTGAAGCCAGGATCAGATTACACAATGTTTTTTTAGTCTTTCAAGACGGTCACTGCGTCAGATTAGAGATATAAATTCTTGCTGAGCATTGGCAGAGAGACATGGCAGACTACTTGTTGGACACCGACCAATAATATCTTCCCATCTTGACTTTCATGATATACATAGGTGATCAAGAAGGAGGTCCCACCTCATAGCACTAACAATATAATAATACATACATTCTATTAATGTCCAGTCTTGTTTGCAAAATGTATCTCACATTGCTAGTCAGTTTCTACAATTCCCTTTATTCTGCACTGCTAGTATTTTACCCTGGCAGTCCCACACTTACATACATAAATCTCTGTATCTTTCACCTGAAGGTCAGAGCTCAAATTCGACACCAGTGGGTCTCCACACAACAAAATAACAAAATGCATGTTTCATGAATCTGTCTCTCAAGACAACATGCTACACTTCTCTTAAACTGTGGGTCAGGGGCTTAAAATGTTCAGAACAATATCCTCTGACCTTTTCACCAGTTACATGTCGTACTTACTTTTATTTAAAGTACCAGATCATACTACAAATCCGTAAATATTTAATATGGGTGCAATCAGTGTGTTGTGATGACCATTTGTCTATATGTATGCACTACTGATGATAATTTCTTTCAAGCATTTTGTCTTGTATTTTGTCTTTGTCTCCATTATCTGGAAGGTTTTTATTATTTACATGTTAACCTCCCTTATTATCTTATTTTCAAGAGGGTCCTGACATGGCCTTCACTGTGGTCATGGCAGAGAGTATAGTTTCTAAACTTAGGGGATGTCCTAACAAGAAAGTCTTAAATCTGGCATATAAGTAAACAATATGATGGTGTTTTTGTATTCATTGTATTACATTAATTTTCTTGTCATGTGTTGTCCTGGTTGTCCTGAGCTGATGGTTGGTCACTGGCATTCCTGCTTGCTTTAAGTTTATTAACAAATAATTATATATTTGACCTGTTTCCACTATTATAATTAATCATTTATCCACAAAAAGCCATAGTTTTTTATGATTTTTATATTAAATTTGCTGCTTCATCTGATGATGTTTCATGTGATTGGCCAGTCATTTAATGTGAAGATGCTCTTATAATAAAATCTAGTGCTACCACATTCAGTTGACAACCATCTGTTTGATATCAGTCATCTTGGATCATCACTGTTGGGTTTAGCGGAGCCAGATAACTCAAACACAGCCTGCTTTAGACAGCCTGTCAGGCCTCTGGCTGTAACAGCTCCCCACTATCAGTGTGCAATGCCACAATATGCACAATAATTTCTCAAACACAGACACGGCACAAATATTTTATTCACACTTACAGCTTTGTCTTCCCCTTCTGCCACTTGTTTTCTACATGTTTCCCCCCTCAACCTAGCTCAACAGATTGAGTAGTTAAAATATGTGCTCACCAGATGTTAAACTGGTGGCTAATTGTGCTAAACAATAAATGTTCAAAGCTGTTGTCCTGTTGCCCCGTTAAGATCAAATTTATTCTCCATGCACAGTGTGGTTAAATGTCATTTTTCATTAACGATCATTACAATACATTTAAATATGTAAATATGTGCACACATGGATGTGTCTTTGTGGATGTATAAACACGTGCTCACTCCATTAACTGGTGTCTCTCTATGTCTCTGTCACAAACATGCCAAAGCCTCCAGCTCGTTTTAATGATTCTGCTAAGGTGATAAGTGGGATTTGTCATTTTACAGATGCAACATTCTAGCCTAAAGGACCGCAGGAGTGCCTGCACAAGGTCTCACACACACCACCCAAACACACACATAACACGCATCTCCATCATCCCCAGCCTCCACGCATAGCGCCGAAAGGGAGTCTTGCCGGGTGTCTTGTCTGCCCATGTACAAGCACTCTCTCTCTCTCTTTCTCTTTCTATCTCTGGGGCGACCATGACAAGAAAAAGTATGCTGCTTGTTAGATGGATGGCAGTGACCCTGAAGGAGGAGGAGGTATCTTGAGGAAAGAAAGAGTGAGACACTCCAAGAGCCAGCAAGAGAGAAATGAGAAGTGGAGAAGGGACATAAAACAGAAAATACAGAACTGACATGACAGATATAGTGGACCAAGTTTGCCATTTTCAAATCAGTGGGGAGAGTGAGGAAGTCACACACTGGCATCCAGCATCCTAAATGTATGATTGTCAAGGAGCCTTTTAACATCTCAGATCAGAACCACCTCTTTCTGTCCTTTAGCAGGTCATTGCCCACCAATGAAAAAGTGGCTAACTTCAGCAACATCCAGAGATGGGGACTCGAGTCCGACTGAAGTCACACACAGAGTGACCTCAGACTCGACTTCAGACTCGACTCAGACTCGAGGTGCGGGACTCGTGAGCAATGTTTATTTTTAGGAAACGTCTGATGACCTTGCTGTTATTCCCTCTCTCCGTTACCTATTACCTGCCTACGTAACACATACTACGGATCTGCCCCGCGCCACCACACACGTGCAGGTGCTGTGCCATTCATCTTAAATTTTGGCTTTAAAACTTCATACAACAAGGCCCAAACAAAGAAGCACTAACTGCAAATAGGTTAGTAACCTGTGGTGAGTAAACATGTTTAGCTCAGCACTGGCCATCTAACGTTAGCTTGCTTCTTGCTTCAGCTACGACCTACGAGAGGTTTACTCCGACTGTCGTTCATTAAGAAATGATGAATGAGCGTTTGTTTACTTGCAAAACTTGTGGTGGTCGATTAACGTAATCCTTTACGTCCCACTGGCTGCCATCATGTTAATTATTACCATTGGCTACAAACAGGTTACAGGTTTATTGTTGATCAAGTAATGTTACAGTTTTATTTAGTTATAACGTTATACTGGGTTTGAGAGTCTGGGGTGTGTGTTGACTTACAGTTGTTTATAAGCTGTCATTAGTTGTAAACGCATTGTACATGGTTGTGCTCTGTAAGTGAAAAACAGGTTACCGATTTATTGTTGATCATGTAACATTACAGTTTTATTTAACATTAGTTAACGTTACACTGGGTTTGAGATTCAGCGGGGTGTGTTAACTTACAGTAGTTAATAGGCTGTCATTAATTGCATTGCACATGGTTGTGCTCTGTAAGCGAAAAAACAGGTTACAGTTATAGAATTCCTTATAGCTATGCAGTTTTATAAGCAGCCTGGATTGAACACAGCAGGTGATACAATGTTCATTATAACCACGAGAAACTTGAGACTTGACTTGGACTCTTGCACAAAGACTTGAGACCTTTCTGGTTTATATATCCCTACCTCTGCTGAATAATTTTCATCCGCGGTGGGGACAAAATTTTATCCCCCCCTCAGAGTGATCTACTTCAATAGTGATGCAACTTATCACAAAACACACAGTTCGGATCGATCCGTAGTTTTGTTAGGGTTAAATTCGTTTTAAAATGCGCTACTTTGGCTCCAATCCAGCTGCCTCTCTCTGTCTGTAGGTAATCACCAGGCTGGACTCGCTTAATGTCCCCGCCCACGGTCTGATGGGTCACAAGTCGAGAAAAATCTCCCCTTACCCAGTCACTATACCTGAGTATATATCTGTCTTTTCTGCATTTTCACTGCGGCTCTGCATCGCGATGTAACGCTCCGTATTTATTAGGCATACTTAAATGATAAACAGGGGGAGAAAACTTTTTTAAATTTCGCAATATTTATATTATATTTATATTTCGGGTCGGGGGGGTTCATGAGGAAAAAAAACACCCCCCCTCCTCTGTTTTTTACACAAATCGCACCCTGCAAATACATATATATTGTACTACTCTACGGGCCTCTGCAAATGCTGGGGATAAATAAAGTGTTTCCTCAAAAAACTTCAGTACATCCAAAACTCAGCTGCCCGTCTACTCACTCCAAACCCGCCGCTGGCTCCCTGTCCACTGAATTCACTTTGAAATCCTCCACATCATCTACAAAGCTCAAAATAACCATGCTCCCTTCAACCTCATTGACCTCCTACCACCCACAACATCAGATCCTAAGACGCTGAACGACCCACACACCACTGACATCCAAAAACTATGCCAAAAAAAAAGACTCTCCATTCACAAACTAAAAGCACTTTCTGTTGCACCCGTCCTTCACTTACTGCTTTGCAAAAGCATAATTCAATCCATGATACTCCATAATACGATTTTCTCCGTCTCCAACAACAACACGCTGTCCCGTATTACAAACAATGACTTCTCTTTAAACCCATTTTTCACCCTACTCCCATCTGGTTGCAGATATGGGACACTTAAGCTGATGATACACGGGGCAACTTTTTGAACAATGTTGCTGGGCAATCTTGCTAGTGGCAAGTCTGATTATGTTTTGAACGGATAGCAGCGGTGTGGGGCGGGTGGCGGAGTGGTGGGGGAAGAGGATTACAGTAGTAATCTTTATTCATTACCATCAACGGCAACATTGCCCTGCACGATTGCTCTAAAAGTTGCTCTGTGTATCATCAGCTTAAGTGTCCCATATCTGCAACCACATGGGAGTAGGGTGAAAAATGGGTTTAAAGAGAAGTCCAGGGTCAAGTGCTGTGATGGGTGCCATGCGAGTGATGACTCTGTTATTGAGATTTGACACGTTGGGGGTTGGCAGACCAGTGATTTTGAAAGCATTGTCTGCCATAGCGGTTCTATATGGACTGATCCTAAGTCTGGGCCCTTTTCGCTCTGCAAATCAGTCAATTTTCCTCTTTCCTGCACTTAGATATGCAGTGTGCTAGGCTTGTCTATGCTGAAAAGAAAAACCCACTTTGACGATGGTTAAGTTGCTGGGGGACCTGAAAAACCAACACTTGATACCCATACCAGCGCTTTGCGAACATTATAGCAAACTTAAGATGTCACTATTACAGCTCAATGCCAACAATTGCGTCAACACAATGGGGAAAAAATCTTATTTTTTAATATGATTGTGCTGTCTTTAAAGTTAATAGTTGAATAAGTTAAAAAACTGAGCTTAAAAAGTTAAATTACAGGGGTTCATGTTGGGTGCTGCCCTCTACTGGTCAGAGTTAATAATTCAGTGAAGCACACTCTTCAGTTGAGCACAGACAGAGAAGACAGACAGTGCTGGATTCATGTTGATGAATGTATTTCTGATACACTTCTGCCTTGGAGACTATGTGCCTGTAAGTAATGTGTAAATCATCAGCTAGCTCTGCTCTTTTGTGTTGTGTCGTTCAAAGAAAAATTCGTTCATAAGACCTAATCGTGTGTATGACTCGGGAGGAACGGGTTGTCTCAGTGAGTGATTCGTTCATTTTCATGTGTGAAGGACTCTTACGTTCACTTGTCACACGGCAGCTGCATGGGCTCCGTCAGCACAGGAAACAGAACTGATTAGTTCACGACTCTCAACTGTGGGTCTGTTTGAGTCGTTCATTTGTCACGTGACAGCTCGGCTACAAGGCTGTGGTAAGCAGGTAGCACAGGAAACAGAATTGATTAGTTCACGACTCTCAACTGTGGGTCTCTAGGTCTGAGTCGTTCATTTGTCACCTGACAGCTCCTACTGTGCAGCAAGAATGAACGACTCGTTCAGCGCTCACATGGGTCCTCCTCAGTCTTTCGTTCACTCGGCAGGTTGAGTGACTGCCAGCGCCGGAGAATGAGAGGCAGGTCGGCTGTCAGGTAACAGTCACCGGACTGACATTATATAGCTATTTTGTTTATTATGTGAAATTTTATAAAGCATAACGTTATTACAGCGCAGTTATGTTGTGCAAAGTTATAGTTTTAACACAGCCGCACCGTAACTTTAGTCCTGCTAGTGTTTACAGCTAACAGGTGATGAGAGTTGTTCTGGGTCCACTTCAGAGCCCTGACACGGTTCTACCGGGAGCCGAATTACCTCAGAGGTCGTCTCCTCTCCAAAACAAATGGACCCGGTCATTAAAACATTAAAATACAGCCACGTAGAAATGTTAGCGTTAGCCCTGTAAACAGCTAACCGCTGATCCGGTCCGCCAGAGAACGCAACGTAACTTTTCCTTTTTATTTACCAACAGAGCCGTGCTGTTGTTTCACAGCTCTTGGCTGGTGAACAACCTGCAGTGTTTGAGAGCGATGTGCTCATGTGCGTTTCTCTGTCTACAGAATCCGGACCTGATGTGGCCCATTCTGTGTCCAGACCTGCCAAACTGCTGCGTTTATATGCGTTTATTTCTCTGTTCCTCTCTCTGTGCTGGAGTTCTTTAAGAGCTTGGTGGCTTGATCCAGATTATTATTAAATTGGTTGAATTTTAATAAGAGTGTGTTTATTCATATAGTTTATCAAGCTTATTACTTCAATTTACTGCAAATCTGATATTAATATTTTACTCATGGATAGGGACGTTAGGCTACTGTATGAATGAGAACTTTAGAGATAATGATAGTAATTATATAGATAAGCCTTTATATGGCTGGTCTGGTTGTATACTCGGGAAAGATTGTGAAAATGGAAGGATTTAGCTGGAGTAGTGGTGATTACATATTGACAACATATTTCTGAGATTTTTACATGGTTTGAATTTGGTTGTGGGCCCAGGGGGGGTTATATAATGATGATATACAGTGACACTCACCTAAAGGATTATTAGGAACACCTGTTCAAGAGGTGAATTTGTGCATTATACTTTGTCAAATAAAGCAAGCCAGGCAGCCTTCTGTGTTTGAGAACGGTGCTGTTTTTTACTCGCCCACTAGAGGGCTGCAGCGCCGCAATAACCAGCCTAGTTCAAATGAACGAAATGAACGAAATGACTCAAAAAAAGATTAGTTCATTTTAATGAACGAGATTTGAATGAACGAGTCTGTCAAAAGACTGAACTTGCCATCATTACTGCTCTTTAATTGTTTTGTGACTTGTAGATGTTGTGGTAGGTGAACTGTGTTTTCATACAGTAGGCTACAGTGCTTGTTTTACACTTTGATAGGAATTGTGTAGTAACATAGTTATGTGTATCATATGTAATCTCTGTATGCATATGTTCATGTTTTGGTTACTGATTTATATTATTCTTCTTATATTATATCTTATTCTGTAATGTTTGAGTTTTACAAAACAAAACAAAAGAGGAAACAACTTCAGTAAAATACAAGAAAAGTCAAGCATTGTGTGTTTATTGATAACCTGTTTCACATACATGACCGTTGGAAAGTGCAACAACATACTGTATGTGACTGTTCCCCAAAATGGCATGTACAAGCATTGGCAAGTACCAGTCCAGCAACAGGTGTACCTGACCTAACTCACATGATGTTTAACATGTGTTAAACATTGTGAAATTGTGGTAGTTTGGGTAGTTTTGGCAAAAAAAACCCTACGTGGTTAAGTTTAGGGAACAGAACTACACAAACCTCAGTATCCTTAGTGAATGTCCTGAGTTTCATTTATCCCGCCACCTCCTCACGTGGACTTTTCTTTATACTATTTCACCTGACTTCTTCCACCACAAAAGGGTTGCAGCCTAACAAAAAACTTAAATAAGGGTTCTAATAAGCTGTTGCATAATCGACTTGTACAGACGTTTTTCTGGTGTAGTAGTTTTTGTTTGTTTGAACAGGGGGCTTTGTTGAATCTCTTGTGGAGATGTAAACTGAGAAAAGGACTCATTCATTGTCATTCATGTACTGAAAGACATGGGTCCTTGCACACATGCATGTAATGTTTTTTGTGTAAATAGAACATTGAATGACATCATTATTTACATTAAATGAGCTGAATGTTATTCCTTCATTTAGCACATTTCAAAAGGGCAGACACAATTTCTGAGTGGCAGACAACCAAAAAAATACTGCCGCAGGCAGTCAAAAAGTTCAGACTCTGCTGAAGACGCTAATAATTTCACTCTAACTGCATGTGGCTATTAGCGCAGGTGTATTTCCAAATATACACAAATTGCCTATGTGCAATTAGCACAGCACAGTTAGGGGTGCATTTAATGGAATATATCAAGACTAGATCAAATTACGTCTTAAAATGGATTCTTCATACTTCATACTTTGAGATTTTGATCTGGTGGGTTAGACAGAAAGTCTAATTAGCTTCATGTGCCTGAAATGCTTCTATTTGACCATGATTTGTAGTATGGTGGTCCTATCTGTTTGTCCCTGTTGTCCTTCTCTGCTTTGTTTCCTTTGATTACCTAATGTGTCTCACTGTTTATCACTCCGCCTGCTTGTGTGTGTGTCGGCACTGCGATTCACAGTAGCCTACCATCAGAGCTGGGAACCCTATTGTAATCGTTATGGTTTTTATTTAATTTTTTTGTTCCAGTAAAAGTGATACTGCGGCCTAGACGGTAAGTGCTACAGACGCAACACTCACAGGGTAGGTTCCAAGGCGCAAAAATTTGCAATTCGGTGTTAATCTGCCTCTAGGTGGCGCTGATAGCAGCGTATCAAATAACACAGGCATACATCCATTTTATAACGTCTGCCTGTATATTAGCTTTCTGTGGATTTTGGATTTTGTGACTCACGTTCCTGTTCTGCATGGCTCATTGCTTTTCTTTTGTCAGTGGACTTTTGAGTTAATTCCTTGCCGTGCTTTATTGGGAAATTTACTTTGTTTGGAACTGCCTGCTTGTTTATCTTGGAAATTACCTGCCACCATTTTGTGTTTTCTTTAATAAAACTAGAGAACTGATCCTGTTCTGCTTAGTGTTTCTGCATCTGAGTCCAAACCCCTGCCCTCATGACATATAAACTGGATTTAATAGTTTACTACCTTAATATTATCCATGAGATATGATAGAATACACATGAGAAAAGGGAAAAAACAAGGGGGAGGTGAATGAATGATTAGTAGCTCAGATATAAGTTGTAAGCATTATCTGAAATGAGATAAGGAAGGAATAAGAGGAAAGAAAGAGGGAGCACTCAGGGTGAATCATTATACTGTTATGAAATAATGCCTGGCTAGATGAATGAATCACCAACCAGTCAGAGAGAGGAGGGAAGAGATGGGGACATAGAAGAAGAAAAGAGGGGAGGAGGAGAGAAATGGGAGACATAAAAGGAGAAAGGGGAGGAGAGAGTGAGAAAAACAGTATAAAACAGTATAAAAGGGGAATCAGAGACAGCAGGAAACTGACAAAGATTAGATGAGGAAAAAGGTGGGAACAGAAAGGTGAGGAAATAAAGAGGGAAAAAGACTATGTGAGAGACAAGGATAGGGAAAGTGATGACAGAGGGGTAGACATCAGGTTTTGAAGGTAGCAGTTAGAAAAGGCCAAAATGTGAGATATAAACCACTACTGTAGATGGAAAGTAATTAAGGAGGAGTGACTGTCAGATTTAATTTAATCTTATAAATAGGGATGCAACAATAATGTTATAATTCTTGAGCAACTTCCCATACACAAACCCCATATGGTGATGGCTCCAATGAATGAAACAGGCAAGAACTGCAAAAGAAACTGCTGTTGTCCTGGGCACAGGATCACTCTTCTTTTGGGAACTATACAATGGATAATAATTAATGGATAATCCACATGACTGTAGAGTAACAAAGTAGACGTTCATTTACATGAAAGTATTACTTAAGGTCAAATTAAGAAAAGATGTACGTACTTGTGTACATTTAGAGATACCGAAGAACGGCTTCAAGGTAAAATAATGTGTCATCTACTTTAAACATCTATTTTAATGTATTATGTTGGGGAAACGTTTCTAAAAGCCGACACAGGAATAGGTGAGGACACAGATGGCGGAAGTAAATGGCGGCACTCCCTGTCACCAAAATGCCATCAGACATCATAAATCTGACATAAAGTATAGAAAAGTGAAAAGTAACATTCTTTTTTATCTTTCACTTTTGGGAAAACCAAGGGTTTGGTGGGAGGTGAACTTTTGACTGAAGTCTTGAACACCTTACTACAGCCCCATAATGGTGAGACTATAACCCTGAGATAAGCATGGAGCCCTGCACTGACTTCTGAAAGATAACTATACAAAGAGAACGAAGGATATCAAGCAATGCACCTGAGACAGGGACACAGAATGAGAGAGGAAATCAAAAGACATGTGACGGATGACGAAACGGAGGCAGAGAGCCTGGGACATAACAAAAGGTCATCTGTGTGACAAAGAAAATAAATTAAATGAGACAATGTATAGTGGTAAGGGGAAAGGAGTCAGGAGATCGAGGACCATGGGAATTAAAGTAAATAAAAGGGGAAATAAAATTTGATCAGTGTGACAAGAGGGGGATCAAAGAGATCTGAGAGAGCTCTGCTGAAGAGCGTGACACCAGTCTACCAGGGCAAATTCCTGGCTTGTGTCACATGTCTTTGGCATTAAAGCAATTTGGATGGTGATTCTGACAAGACAACATGGATGAGCAAATAAGCCGAGAGCTAGATACGCCAAGGGTACAGAGCCTGCAAAAAAATAAACAGTTCTGAAGCGGGAAGAGGAGGGGTTGAAAAACACAAAAATCTAAGAAGAAAGAAAGGAAAAGAGGGATGGGAGGAAAGGGAAAGAATAAGAAAGATAAAGTAATTTATTACTGTTAAATTGAATAGTTTTGATTGGATTAATCTTGTTGTGTCTTATTCAAATGTAAACTTTTGATTTTGAAACTGCTTTTGCAACAATGTTTAAATAAAACATTCATGCCAATAACTGAACTGAGCGAAAGCAGAAGAGAGACAGAACAACCAGAACAGAGAATAAAAGAAATTGAAACTATAGTGACTAACAGAAGTTTATACAGCATTTTAATGTTTCTGATTTGTATATTTATGTTCTTTGGTGTCACAAAGAGCTGAAGAAATAACTGATTATAAGCATTATAACCGCATGTTTAGCATCTAGCATTTTTAATAGCTTTTGAACAGTTAATCAGGGAAAATGCATACATACTGATGTGAACAAGTGGTTACCAAATGATTTGCATAACTACATGGCTTATACAGATCAATTTTAAGATTGCTTCCTGAACAGAATTCACAATCAGCAGATTTATTTATTAATAGTAAAATCACATATCTGCTATTATAAAACCCTGCGGTTGGTTTGTTCGCTTTCGCATCATCTATTTACTACAGGGGTGGAATCAACAACAATACACAGTGTCCACACTGGAGCTGTTTGCTGCATGACAGCTTGGCAGTGGTGGGGGCTTGTCCCTGCAGCAATCAAGTCACAAACTTTATTCAAAATATTCAACTAAACAATAAAAATGCAAGTCCATGCAGTCTGGCAGGTTTGATTAAAGGGGCTCACTTTGGACCTTGGGCCCAGGGGAACCACACCCTCTCCCCACTGCTCGCTCCGCTACGGATCAAGATTTAAGGTCGGCGGCACCAGACAAATGAAGAATGGAGAACGAGGGAGAGAGGCGTTCTTTCCACAGCTCTAAGTAGCTTCTGCCATTATTGTGTCACAGTCTAAGATGCAAAGAACATTGTCGTCTATCGTAAACTCGTAAAAACTTTCAACCGCGAACAATTCTACATTTCATTTATTGAAGCATCTGCTAAAACAACACGGCAATGTGAAACTTACAGAAAGAAACTCCAGCAGCTGCTGTCACTGATGCTTGAACTCGTCAGGAGAGAGTGGCGTTAACGTAACGTTTTGGAAAAATACTGAATAGGCTACTGCTCTTATAAACAGGCTACATGTGCAGAAAAACAAATCAAAAGTTGGGATTTACTTGCTTTATTTTTTTATTTCAGCCAGTGGCGTTAAGATACGTTATGTTTTGTAATAAACATAGGTCTACTCCTTGCTGCTGATATGTAGTTAAAAAGTCGTGAGAGATTGCTTTGTTTGGGGGTGAAGGGGGATGGTAGTGAAAGCAGTGTTTCCTATACATTGATTTATTTGTGGCGGCCCACAAATAAATCAGTGTATGGGATAATTATCAAGGCTGACCGCCACATATTGATTTTCTTTTTTTCTTTTTTTTCAGAGCTGGATCTATGGTTGCAAGCCATATTATTACCACTACCATTACTTTTGCTATTACTTTAAATCTCTATGTGGAATTTGCATTGTGTCACTGCATGTTCTCTCTCTCTCTCTCTCTCTCTCTCTCTGTCTCTCAATCAAGTAAAGGGCATACCAACAGCTTCATTTGTCTTATGTGTTCACATAATGTACACATGTACACGTATAGCAATTAAATGTATACAGAGATGTAATAATCTGCATAATCTTATCTTTTCACTCTGCATAATAATCTGTCTCTGTATTTGGATAAAATTCCGGACGTGGGCGTGGTTATAAAGTACATCATGTTTGTTTTGTTTTCAAAGCATCAAATTGATTTAATAAATAATGTAATTAATCTCTCTCCCTACGCTTAACCCATCCGGTTGAGGCAGATGGCCTGAGTCTAGGTTCTGCTTTTTCCTTGCCACTGTACTTACTCATGGTGGGAATTTCTAAATAGTAGTATAATGTAAGGTCTAAACCTGCTTTATATGAAAACAGCCGCAAAATAACCTCTGTTACGGTTTGGTGCTATATAAAAATTTAATTTAGCTCTGGGTAATGTAGGCGCTAAGTTTTTAGGAAGAAGAATGTGTGAAATAAAAAAGAAGATATCTGAACAACATTATAGGAAAGTATAATCACTTCGCAAAAAAATCAAATACACGATACAGTAAAACCAGTGGTGCCTCTAGTATGATCCCACTAAATTATGGAGTAGTGACAATGACAAGAGTAGTATGGAACCATTGCTGAATATCTGCCTTAATAAAATCCTGATACACATCCAAGTAATCACTGACACGATGTATGTGAGAGAGACGTATGTGAGTGCGCTATATTGAAAGGGAAAACAGCAGCGTGTTTGATGCAAAACTATTTTTACCTATGTGTGCTATACCTTTGTTCACACACCTTGACTTCGACACACTCTGAAATAGCACTTTGATCAATAGTCAAACATATCATCAATTAGGTATTTACAATACTTCATTTGGTTAATTTAAACTGTCCTTCTTTAAATATGAAAACACAGAATAGAACAGGGAAATGAGGGGATGCAGGATTTAGGCAGCCAGGGAGCCATTAAATGTACTTGTCAAGATTTTGACTTTTGTTTTTTAACAAGATATATCACAACAAACAGGAAAGTCCCTCAGACAAACACACAAAACTTCTCTGACTGAATTACCACTGAAAGTGAAACTGTCAGGGTCCCAGACACCACCGAACCATAGACAGTAAAACAACAGCCTGCTTAGACGATGATTCCAAAACTCAAGGGCTAGGAGCCACTGGAGCAGCAGCAAAAACAAGATGAAACTCCTCTGGGAGAAGCAGAGAAGAGATGGGAGAGGGAGGTACACAGAAACAAATTAGACAGGGGGAAAGAAACAAGGAGTAAAGGGGAGAGAGAAAAGTGATATGGAACACAGTCAGGGAGGCAAGAGAAAAAGAGGAGGTTGACCAGCAAAAGAGAGAAAAGAAAGAGGAGGAAGGGTTGTTTTGAAGATGACAGCACTCTAGCCTGTAGTTGGGAAGTAAGGATGACAGAGAAGTGGAAGGGGAGGAGGTTAAGGTCTTGTTTGGACAGTCACAAGTATACAAGGACGCTGTCCAGTGAGGCTTCAAAAAATATCTTGTACTGTGGTTCCACATGGGAGGCTGTAAAAGGGCATAACTGCCATACACTGACAGGGTTGACAGGCAGAAAGCTAAAACATAAAAAATGAGAACAAACAACCTGAAAAGAGTTAACTTTAATGAATACAGGGAGGCGAAGTCCCCGTAAGGATAATGGGCATCTCTCAATTAAATGATTTCAGCAATTTTGTCTTTTATTTTGAATCAGCTTTATCTCACAAACCCCATCTCATTCTGTCTCAGTAACATAAAGCTAATTGATACTCTCCTCTGTTCTAGATTTTATTTTATGTTTGTCACATGTGTAAGCACCAACTGTGTGCACTGGTGACTGGTACACTTTTTTCAGCTATTGTTTAAATGCTTGTGGCTAGCTAATTCAGTTTATTTAGGCATGCGTCAGCTCTTTCCTGATAGGGTTGTTTGTTTTATTATGCAACCTTATATTGTTTAATTATGTTTGTAACATTACATTAGGAGTAGCAGTTGTAATTGAGCAATTAGAGATTACAGTGCTAAGATAGTTTTCATTTCATTTGTTTTTTCACCCCCATTCTCTAACTTGCCCCTGTTTTCACTCTTCACTGCCATTTGTGTAGATTGTTTTTGTAAAGTGGTGGAGCTCATCTCTATGTCTATCTATATCTCTATCTACATCACTTCTTCTTCGTCTTCTCCTTTTCTGACATTTCAATATGATTATTTTCCAGTGCCCCTATGTGCCTCTCTACTTATTTCCATTTTTTTTTTCACTCTTAATCCCTCCCCCTTCCTATATTCTCTTTCCCGACCTCTGCATCACCCGCGACAGAGCGAACCTTTTAATAATATACAAGCTCCTCCATCTCTCCTGGCAAAAGCAGCAGATTCCTACAGGATTCAATCATGGCAGCACTAATGAGATTAGCATGGCTAATGCACACGGCTCTCCCTCCCTCCTTACCGCCATACCTTCATCCCAACAGGCGCTCCACATGGCAGGAGGGTACCCAGGATGTGTGGGTAGATTACAGGGTGGCTGAACTGTACCCCCCACCCCCGATTCCACCTGGGCACTAGTGCCACAAGGGGCCGGAGGAGAAGGAAACATCCCCCGGTGAAGGGGCAACATGAGTGAGCAAGCCAAGCAAGCAGAGCCTCCTGATGAAATTTGGCCCATGACAAGTGTGTCTGTGTGTGTGTGTGTGTGTGTGTGGTTGCGGGAGGGATGCGTGGGGAGTGTTTGGCAGCCTTCCATAGCCCCTCCCTGTGTTCGAATAGACATGGTAGAACCTGGCACTCTAGACTGGCAGAATGGGGAGGAAGAGTGGAACAAAAATTGGATGGATTGAGGGATGAAGAGGTGATTAAACAGATTAGTGTGACTTGTTGAATCCTGTACCACAATTGACCTTTCGCTAAGCCACGCCCCCCTTACTTACTGTTGCTAAGTCCAACAAACTGTCGGACCTATCAGACTTTTATCACGCCGCTGCCACGCCGCTGCCACAGTCTATTACTGCACTCCCTGGAGAAATATAGTCTAATTTTTGGAAAAAAACGATCTCAGAAAGAAGCAGATAGTTTTACAGTTGCATAATACATTTGATACAGCAAAAAACCCGCTAGTAAACGACTCCTTTTGCATACGTATCAATGGAGCGCAGCCATGAAACCTCAGTTAGACTGAGTCTTATACTGCACTGTGATTGGCCAGCTGCTTATTTGGGGCGTGGCTTAGTGAATTCTCCAAACACTGGCTTTTAAAACAAAAGTGCTTTTATTCAACGTGACTTGCCACAATTGCAACAGCTTAAAATGATGTATCACCAACATCAGAAGCACCCGACGATGAATGCAGGAGTCTAACTAATAAACACACACACACACACACACATACATACATACAAATACAGAGAAATTAACTAACGGACAGATTCACAGGCAGAGAGAGCAAGTAGTGATTTCGTCTAGCTTATATCCTGTGTTCTTAAATTGTGCCGAGACTAAAGCGTATTCCAATTAATTGGATGCAATCCTTCACTGCTTTGATTGATTTCTTAGTCAAATTAGCTGATTTGTTAATCTGTCAGTGAACTTAAGATTCATTACCCAAATGTCTCTAAGATTTCCATTCAATTTAAAGATATATTACACGGAGGTTCACAACTAGCCTCTAGTGACATTTCATCACTCAAAGGTTCCTAAAGTTATCGTTCAACTTTAGACAAACAGTAGTACTTAAATGCTCATAAATCTAAACTTGGCCATAAGATGTATCACGCAAAATGAGAAAATTACAGAAAGAAAAGAGACAAATATCGAGAGAAAGCAGCTGATTAACAAAAGTGGAAAAGTTTACAATTCTCTAGTTTGTCTAACCAAATATTGCAACAATGCACAGAAGCATGTGTACACATTCTCGTAGTACTTATCAGCAAACTCCTTTTCATCCCCAAATACAGCGGCGCAGTCAGACTGAGCTATCACCATGGTGATAAGCAAGATGTGAAGTGAACAGCAAGGAATTAAGAGGTGGTCTTAACACAAACACACACACAACTACACTTTCTGTCTCTTTTACACATGCTATATTATAATCATAGTGCTCTACCCACCTAAACACTCTTACTCTTACTCTTATCCATACTCCTCCATAATTTTAGGGGGACCACAAGACCACACAAATCCAACAGTATCTTTACACACACAACAAATATATCCACACTGTGTCCCTCACACACACCAATACTGTGAGAAAACCAAGGACACTTCCTCCAATCACATACACACAAACATAGTTCATACTCACAAAGCCACCTTGAGGAAACCCATGCACCCACCCCTACACACACACCTCACCAACAAAATCTACCAATTAGCCTGCAGTCAATGTAAATGCACCCAGACTTGCTCTCACACACATGCACACACACTGATACAATCAGAGACATAAATGGTAATGTGTTGTGTGCTGCTCAAGGTGAACACTGAGTAAACTAACCTCTGGCTCCATGAGGATAAACCATTTAATCAAGTCACGTCAGGATCACACCAACAAGCTGCATACTAAAAAGATGGGGCAGATCACACTCGTCTGCCCTGAAGTTAACACACGCTTGGGGTGAGCGGCCCCATTAGCCATTTCTTATGAGGATAATTAACTTGTTAAGTTTTGAATTTTTTCAAATAAATTTCTCCACAAGACATTTCAGGGAATTCACTGACAACGCCAGATGTCTTTGACATAAAGTAGTCTCATCTAAGTTAATGAGACAGTAAATCTTGGCCTTCATCAGGATAATGACCAACATCATAAGGATACATGTTATTATAATATCCACATGATACATTAAAACATCCAAGGTCTCATATGCTATATCCAAATGACTCGCTGGTGTATGAGGACTCCTGTCATTTCCATTTTTGCTAGTTGATCTTTGTACCAAGCAAAAAACTAAAAACTCAAATTAAATTTATTAAATACTATAGAATTGCAGACATTAAGATTATTTTGAAATGTCAAGAAAATCCCACTTGAGATGTTTTACAGCTTAATCAGGGTGTCATAAAGCAAGGAAACTGAAAACAAATGTACATTTATGAATCAGTCTGTTTTCAGTTTCCTTGCTTATTTGAAAAAAAATATATATATATATATATACACACACACACACACACACCGGTATATATGTGTGTGTGTATAAAAAATGTTATTATGCAGAAAGTGCAAAAAGAAGTGCAGTAAAGGTATAGATACTATGGATATTTTATGCACAAAAGGCTGCCTGAACCAACGTATGCAGGAATTCAACAACATAAAATAGATTCATATCTTATTTTCTTATCCTAGCTTATCTAAGCATATCCACTGCTGGCTTCATTATAGTCGCTAGCTGAAAGATGTGCTGTGATTTCAGTTCTGCAGCACGCATAACTTACCATAGAGAATACAATGATGGAAAAAAACATTCTCTGTATCTAAGAAACTCCTTGAGAAAATGCTGGATTGCAGTTACTATGAAAACCACAGTTGAGAAGATGCCAAATACCAACACAGGGGGAAAAAATTAACAAAAAAAGAACCAAACCATGGAAATGGAAACTCCTGTTGTGTCCAGTCTGTCCAAAGTGAAACATTCATGGACAACATATTTTACCGTACCTGTTTTAGTCACAGCAACATGTCTAAGACACAGTGCTACCCAGGCTGAAACATTTCATTGACTGAGGTATAACCCCAATGAAAAAAGAGTCACGCTTTTATGGCCAAATAACATTCCTATCTCCGTGAAACATTAAGAGAAGTGGTATCTCGTATTGTAAAGCCTTTTTAGTACAAAGGTAAATTAAACTCAAAAAGATGTCTAAAGATTCAATTGGCACTTCTTTTAAAATTATAAGAATAAACTACTGCTGATTCATGACGTTGTGAGTTCATACATTGTGACGTTGGCCTACACTAATTATTTACAAATGCTTGTGAAAACTTTGAATGTAGAACAATGTACAATGCAATATCTATTTTTGCCTTATTTTTCCTTATGAGTTAATCCACTTGAAGGCACATCAGATTGGTTACCCATTCTTCCACAACCTGACATCCCATTTAGTAAGTAACCAAGTTAAAACGAGTGATCATCAGATGATCAGTTTCAAGAGATTAAGAAAGAGCTGACCATGCAAGTAAATAAGGTTAGTTTAGATGTATGATCGATCAGGCTTAGGTCCTCATTACATTTCTGCTGGTTGTCGCCATGTCATCAACAGAAGGTGAAACACATTTCAGTGCTTTCAGGACACTTGAAGTGTATTGCAGAGCAACACAGTCACAGGCCATCTCAATCCATTAACACTCAAACCTGATGACGCTAATCTAGAGACTGAGAAAACAGGTTGCTGTTGCACATGACAGGAGAAGGCATGTTGGGTCTTTTTATCATCCCACTAAAACATAAAAAAAATGTGTTGTTGTAGTTCTGGATATATACTTGCATGAGTTTTACTACTAGGTGTTTTCGTCTTAATGAATTTCGTCTACCACATTCATTGAATGACAGAGAATTCAAAGCAGACTGGAAGGTTTTTAACAGAAAAGCTGTCTGAGAAAGAAAGAGACAGCGTAAGTTAAGCCACATCCAGGTTTTCTAGGTCTCTGAATATTAAACACACATACATAATATAAATCTCTGTTTATAAAAATGTCTTCCTCTCCCAAAGGACCATAAAGAGCCTGAAAGAGAGTTTGTAGATTAATTAAACAGAACTGTTGCTATTATCTTTTTTTCATACTTTTAACTAAATGTAAGCAATTTAAACTACAAATGCACACTTTACGTAGCATGCCTACACAATAGTTTCTGAGTAATTAAATATATTAAAAGCTCTGCAGATTGACTGTACTTATTCAAACATACTTTCGTGACTAATATCAGCACAAATTAAAATCCCACAAACTATGACAGAGGAGGTGACTGGCATTGGAGTCAAACAGATCTATGGTTGGGTTTATCACAAAAAGATGAAATAGCAAGTACTGAGTCTTAAATGTGAGATATATGCACTCTTTCTCACATTGTGAAAAACATTTAAGATGTACAGTATGTGAATCAGTGTGTAAAATATACATTTATTTATTTATTACCCAACTATGAAGAGATAAAGAAAATGGATGCTTTGTTTGGCTGCTCAGGATGTCATGAATATTCATTGTCAGAAACAAATCTGATTTGACCTAGTATAACATATTCAATCAGATAGACTTAATGTGTTTTATGTGAATAGCATATTAATGTATCTGTGTAATTTTGAGGTGAATTCATTGTATTAAAACGCAATGACAATAATTTTTAATTTTTAAGAATTATATAAATTAAATGGAAACACTGCATGCATAGAAATATGCGCGTTATGATTTTAGCTTGTGTTTGAGTTCAGCACTAATCAGTAACTCCAAAAAATTAAAACAACAACAACAGAAAAATACAACCCAGTTTCCCCCTTTGCAGAACTAGGACAGGGCCTACATTTGCAATGAAGAATTTTAACCCAGTAACATCTTAAAAACAAGAACACTTTCAGCTGTAGATTTTTCTGCATGATAGCAAAAGTAGGACAGAATCTTAGAGGACACAGAGGAGGCTCAACCAAAATAACTACAATATCTCCTAAAAACGTGACACAGACATTGCTGTTTCCTCTAAATGTCAGCAAATTTCATCATCATGCATCATGGAAGCACAGGACTTCAACTTGACCTTGATACTGAGCCAAAGCCACTGATCCGTTACCAACAAAATGACAGATCCAGGAAATATGAAAGTCTAAGAAGTCTTCCACAGTTTTTTCTCCCTTAGCACAGTCAAGCTCACCTTCCCGCAAATCCTTACATCCATGCATATGGATCAGAACCTGCTGCTATGGCAACAGACATCCCGTTTCGCTGGCCAGGTTAGTTTGGCAAGAATTGGTCGTATCATTCAAGAAAAAAAAAAACCTTCACATACCGCTGCTTTTCACGCTGAAATGCCACTGGGCACTGTCAAGGGCTCTAGCTGAAAAGAGCTTCAGTGGGTGAGCCGTCAGCTGAGGCTAGCTGTCCTGTCAAACCCAGCCCAAAGCAATGGACTCATTAGAAACACCGAGCCTCACTAGACTTGAACAGGAGTCAAAATGACAGCTGATCTACTCTATAATATAAGGGGTTTTAATATTTAGGGTTACAGTGTAAATTGAGTCACTCACCTTTACTTTAGTAGAATAACTGAACTCCAAACAGAGGAAGGGAGAGGAGTCCTGCAGTTCGAGGACAGGCTGGGTCAAGCGCCAGCTGAGCCTCCTGGATCTGGATGGTAATAAATTTGAATATGTAACTTTCTTTAGATGTATCAACAATGTGTCCTTTTGATGATGAATGTTCTGCTATATTTTTCCAGAAGATGTAAAAATTATGGTGTCGTCTGTGGACTACAATGTGCGTGTTGTGGTCCAATTAGATCTGATTTCCCTGTGTCCACTCAAGCAGGGAAACAGAAGCTGTACCAGCAAATGGTTCTTTCTCCACAGGCAATAAATCTCAGAAGGAGAGCTAAAGGAGAGAAGGAGAAAAGAGAGGGAAGGAAGTGTTAATAAAATTTTAAATTACATTTGAGACAGAGAAACATGCAAGGAGAAAGTGGGAGTCAGAGATTAAAATCAAATCAATGCAAAACCTAAATTAACCAGACTGGTTTTATTAGGTGCGCATACAAAGTGACCTTTTCCTGATTGAAAAATTGCCTTTGGTCAAATACCTCCAAATATTTATTAGCAAATTCGATCAACGATTATAACCAGATCATGTTCAATTATGTATGCAGGTGACATATCTGTGGCGTCTGACTGATAAACAGACTGAGATGGCAGCTTTACCTTAGAGATAAGCTCAATGCTTCCCCCTTTAATAAACATACTTGTTTCTGCTTAAAGAATTGAGACACCCTACATGTAATTTATATATTTATACTGAAATCTGCCTGGAAAAAAGGCCTAATGTAGCTGAAACTGTGATTAAAGGACATGAGCAACAATAGTGAAGTGAACTCTAGCTGAGATATCTTTGCACTTAAACCTGGCTGTACTGAACTCTTCTCTCCAAATCTGACTGGTGTTTCTACTGGCTTCTTCCTGCAACAACTCGCATCTCACAACATTTCAGAGTGAGAATTAGACTTCTGTTTCTGGTTAAAAACAAGGGAGGTGTTACTAGTAGAGGTTCTTTCCATGAAGTTGTCAGACACCTGGTGTAACTGTCTGAGCCTGTCAGTGCCAAAAAGAGGCACTTTTTGTGGACTTAATCTTGATGGGCCCAATTGCCCCAGAGGATTACACTGCCGCCACTGCAGCCGGTTCACAGACGACAGCCATCTACTGCGCGGATTTCTAACCTTTTTGTACCTACTAGTCATTTCAACCCCAGAATATGAGAAAATAGGACCCAGGTTTGTGGCCATTACATCAAAATTGCCTCACAGTCCTGCACCAGTCTTTGGTGTTTGCTTATGACCCATGCCAGCATTGCATGGGAAATACAGTAGACAGTAGAAGTAATATTATTTCATTGGAATAGTTTAAATCAAACAATTTAGGCAGCTTTTTGATCACATTAAAAATTATTAGAATCCTGACATGTGCTCAAAATTAAATGAGAAAAACAACATAATTTGTCAGTGCCCTCCATTGCAAAGATGAAACTGTTTCCCTATCTGGTTTGGGTTCAAAGAACTACTCTTCTCTGCTCCAGACAGAGACATACAGTAGACTCTACCATCCCTACACAACTGCAAAGTCCAGGCCTTCAGCCCAAAGCCCTGAGGAAAATGTCTCACATGTCTAAATACAAGCGAACAATGAAACAAAAGGCATGGGATAACCACTGGCCCATGTTACATAAACACCCCCCTACACACAAACTGCCAGGCAAAAAAACAAGAAATGTGCTTGGCCACCTCTAATGTCAAAGCACATTGGAACGGGTCAGCGCTAACTCATCTGGTTTAAAAGGGGCGGGGCCACAGTGGCAGAGACATTAAGTGGTTTCAAGAGAGAACAGGGCTGAAGATCTTTTTTTTCTCTATCTGTGTGTAAATCCTCTGGCTTTAAGAAAAGGTTAGATGAGAGAGGGTCAGAGGGACCGTGTGTGTGAAGAAAGGAAGGGATAAGAGGGAGGATCAGTTTGGCAGATGGAGAGAATAACAAAGTTAAATGTCAGGAACAGGAGGTTACTGACTATAACCTCATGAAGATGGTGGTCTTGAGAATGTGTGGAGGTGGCACAGGAATATAAAAGAACAGCGTGGAAAGGGGCAAAGTAAAACATCCAGCGAATGATAAAACGAAAAAAAAATTACTTCATGTCTTATTACTTCATGTCTTTGGATTAAGTGAAAACACAGAATAAATGTCCTTTGAAAAAAAGAACTGAACAATAAACAAAGCTTCATCAAGGCCCAGACTCCAGAGGAAGTGTAATAAACAGAGGGCAAATTAAAAGTAGCTGTTGATAAGTGAGAAAAGAGAGAGAGGTAACTGAAACTGCATGATGGAAAACCAGGCCATCTTTCTCTGAACTAGAGCAGAGGAGGGAAGCAACAGAGACAGAGAGTGTAGATTCAGGCCAAAATAAATGGGTGAAAATTATGTTTTGATCCACTGCACTGCCAAACAATAAGCTTGAGGCCATAATCCATCAAGGGACAGAGAGAAGCAGAGAAAAGTTGAGATATGGAATGAAGGAAGGGCGGGTAGACAGTTAAGGACAAGATGGAAAAAGGCAAATGTAGTAGAATTTAGAAGTGAGGGCAGCCTGTTAGACTGACTGAAATCAAGATGAATCTACACAGACAGCTATTAAATAATTTACCAAGAAGAGATAAGGCATTAAGTCCATATGTGCAAAATACAAATGTTCGAGACTGTCTTCATCAGAAAAATGACAATATAGGTTGTTTGCGCAGCACTTTGTTACGACCCATATTTATGTTTATTGTGGCAGTGACCTATTGTGACCGTACAAATGTAGCAAAGGAGGAAGTCGTATGATGTATTATAAATAGGCTGAACATCTGTGTATGGTGGTAGGATGGGTCAAATCCCGGGCATTCGTTCAGGAGAATGGCGTTCAAGTACCATGTGAAACCAAGTAAATGTCGGGCTAGTTTGAGTTTTGACTTGCATTACAACTTCCTTTATTGACTTTGGTTACATGACTTCCATGACATCACTTGACTTATGTAATTTACTTACTTTAACCCAAACCACAATGTTTTCCAAAACCTAACCATGTAGTTTTTGTTGCCTAAACCTAACCAAACTGTGACTTTTTCACGTCAACCATACTTTTAATGTCAAGTGATGTAGGTGACGTGACTTACGTAACATACTTACATGTTGTTTTGGGAGGCATGGACAAACACCACCAGTAGGGGCGCTAATTTAGGAAACGCTCATATGTGTCATTTTGGGAGGCACACGTGAATGACCTTTGTTGTCATTTAGGTTGGAGTACTTGTTGGAATGGTCTGTGCCTGTGCAAATCCAAACGACACAAACAAAAAAGAAATGAAGTCATGGATAAGTGCACCTGGCACCCAAATATTGGGGAAAAATGTATTTTACGAGAGAATGGGAGTGTTTTTATAGTTAATTACAATTGAAATTCCCAATTTTATATAACTGAGACTTCTTATAAAAGACTTAGACCCTGCTGTTTGCCGTATACTCTCTTTAACTGTCAGTGAATCAAATCAAAGTCAGTTCTGTATTTAGCACACATCTACATGGCTTAGACTGGTAGTATAAACATCTGAATATTGATAGTTATCTGGCATAATGTAAGTTGAATCCTCATGTTTCTTTATTTGGTGGCACTAAATCTGGCCCAATTTTAGCCCAGTTACCCAATTTTGACAGACTCCAAGATACAATATTTGCTCAGTATCATAATGAAGACTGAGATATGAATATTAAATACAAATTACATGTTATAGAAGTTTTGGCATTCTTTTTTTTTTTATTTTATAATGTTTTTTTCTTGTTGTTCAAAAGTGCATTCCTGTGATGTGACCTGTTTAATACCATTTCATTTTGGAACTACCACCATGGCACAATCACATCCAGTATATTACAGGTTGCACTTTATTTTTGTAATTTTTCTGATAATTTTTATTTTTATAGGTTAGAATTGCTGAGATCGGGAACACAGTGACGTCACTACTATTTCCAGAAAATCAGCAAAAGAAAACAATGTATGGCTAATGCTACGGTTCAGTGCAAGTGCAGGAAGTAGTGTGCCCTTTATGCAGGTGGAGAAGCCGACTTTGTGCAGGATGCAGAGTATCAGTATGCAAGGTAGCCACTCCATCATAACAAAACTTTCAGTATTCAGCAGTATCTGTGTGAGGCCACTACCTGAATGTTGCTGAGAGGCTTATCTGTACTTTTTTATTTAGTAAGTAATTCTTTACAACTCGTATGACCGGACTACTCTTGTTTCTGCCCCAACAAAGTTGTTTTCAGGAATGCTGCCGCAAGATCTCGGCAGTTAAATCAATGAGTAAAATGTTAATACGAATATTGGCCAAGACCCAAGTTGTAGTAAACCAAAATGATCCTTTAAAGAAGAAAATAAAATCTAGAGTCGTAATGAGATAGAAGGAAGTTGGAGGAGGAGAAGAGGAAGCAGGGAATAATAAGAGAGTGAGGAGATTGAGAGAGCCAAAACAGCTGGTGGGGTAGACAAAATGTGAAAGATGAGGCTGAGGAAGACGATAAACACACACTTTCATGAACACATATACGGAATAGGCTCACACGTAAATGCAGGTAAGGAAGCAGAATGAGAGCATTAGCAGATAAAAAGTGATGCTTTGAGAAGGAGGAGGAGGAGGAGGAGGAGGAGAGGAGGGAGTCTTTAAAGGTGAAGGAGGATCAAACGCAGATCAACAAAGAGAGGAGGGTAGTAGTGGGTGTGGGGGGGTTGAGTGGGGGACTGCATGTTTCCCATTAGTCTGTTGTCCTTGGCAACCATATAGTCTGTTTCCCTCCCTTTTCTTCTTTTTCGCACTTTTTTGCTCTCTTGCTCACTACAAACCAAATGATATCTGTTTAATGCACATCCTAACTGCTTTCTTCTCCTCCCCGCTGGCCCTCACTGTCTCTCTCCTCTTTCATCTACGCCTGAGTCGTGCAGCTTTTCTTCACTGTTTCTCTCATCTCTCTGGAGTCTCGTGTCTTTCCTTCTTCCTAATGACCATTTCTTCTTCTTCTTCTCTGGTCCTACGCCCTCTCCTCCCCATCCTGTCTCTTCCTTACTTTCTGACAAAAAAAACCCTCTTGTCATTCCCTGCTCCGATCTCCTGTTGTCTTTGTGCCTTGTTGAGTGGGTGTGTGGATGACATTCAGATGACCGCCACACAGCCAGAACTCACTGTTGCTGCCACTACCCACAGCGCACATACCTCCAAATTCCTCCAGCCCAACCGCCCCGCGCTAGTTGACTGGTTTGTCAATGGGGACAAAGTCACACCCACATACTGATCAACAGGAGCACACACAAACACACACGCAGATGTAAGACCGACCTCATCTTCTTCTAACACCAAAATCAATGACAAACTTGGCCGTGTACACAAACAAACACACTTACTTATCACTTAAACAAACATCATGTAGAAAATCGTCTTGGGAACACTCAATTAAAAATGTCCCCCTCTGCGGAAGACAACACATCAGCTGCAGTGCTAAAGACATCTCCATTCCCCAATCAACAGCAACCATTACAAATTATGTCATGGCTGACGCTGTCCTCACATCCAGCTGTCCTTCAAGCAGCAGAACTCTCTCTCTCTGCATTTTAGAACAATGCCGAAGGACAGAGCTCCCAAACACACAGACAAGGTTAACAAAGAGCTTTTCATGAACAAACAGTGAAGCCGTCTTAACCACTTGACCTCCGTCCCAGTGATGATGTATGTCATTTGCTGAAGATTCTACTAAAGGCAAAAACTCCTGAAAACAAACAGGAAGTGAGCATTACTGTAGGGCCAGCAGCCATATCAAGTCTAGAGTATGGATTTTATAGCTCTGAACAATGTCAGCAGCAAGAGCACACACCTACAGTAAGACTGCTTAAAGCAAGCTAAACTTTATCACAAAGTATGTAAGTTTGTAACACGATTAAAAGTTGCCACGCGCACCATTTTGATTGTTGGCAGTAAATTTGGTTTTATTTAGGCTGGGGAAGACCATAACCTTTGTCGGTGTTGGACAGAGTTGGCAAGGCTAAGGCTAAATAAAATGCACCAGTGCAGACCTGGTATACAACTAACTCAAAAAAGAATTGATACAAAAGGCTAGCTTGTTGATCCAAGTAGTCTATGGCTTCAATAAAATGACATGCTCTTTTTTCTAATACACAGCAGTGCACAGAGTCAACCAGCCAACTATAGTTTTTTCTTTATTCTACAAATTGAATATAAGAATATTAAATTACAGCTGAATTAACTCTTAAAAATGTGCCTTGTTTGAAATCTTTCTGTCCTGCTTGTTACGTATAATGTGATTAGGTGCATAGGCCCCCAGTTCTATTAACTTTACTTACAATTATTTCTGAAAATCCCTATCCCCTTCCTCAGAGATGCAAAGAGACAGTCAAATTGTCTTTATTTGTGAAATGTAATAGTTTTCAAAGAATGGAAGGAGTGAAAGAAAAAAAAAAACACGATTGCAGTTGTCTTAACCGCTATTATTCCAGTGGAAGTAATTAATCGAACACTTAAAACATCACTGTGTGTGATAAATGGCCTTTATCTGAGTTGTTTAGATGTTGCAAATGAAAGTGTGTTCTTTAAAGGTGCATCACGAGCTTTGTATAATCTGCTCATCAACAGCTTCTGGGTTCTGGAGTGTATCAGTGGAGTTGTGAAGTGAGAAAAACAATCACACACGTGGATTAAACACGGGCACAACAATGGCTACTACTGCCTTGGCGCCATTTGAGGATCCCAAATACAAACATCCATTCATTTATCCACTGCACCGGCTCATTGTATATCCCTGTGAAACAATTTGCACAACACATCTAAATGATCCAAAAATCACTAGTCAGCCCAACGGCTTCCCCTTGTCCTCTGGTCTTCCCCCTCCATAAAAAAAAACAACACCATTAACCACCACACCATCACTGCCTATTTAGCTCTGCCTCATAATCATAGGATCAGTCGCTGACAGCAAGGATTGATGGTGATGGAGGGACAAAAAGAAACACTGAAGGGGCCAGAGGGAGATTTGTTTTTTTTTATTAAGGAAGGAGAGAGGGTGGGAGAGACAGAGGCTGAGAAGGGTAGTTGTCGTTTGGGGAAGGGACAGCCATTTTAGCGACCTCGCAGCACGTCAAAACAGATGACTCAACAGGATAAAAAGAAGAATTTAAGACAGCCAACCTTAATGTTGTGAAAGATGTATAGGGGAAGAGAGGTTGGGAGCAGATTTCATTCTGAGCCTGTTTGGTGATGTATAAGCATTTTCAAACAGAACAAGAGAAAGAGAAAGGGGATAGGGCTGATGAACAAGACAGGCATTAAAAATACAGCAAAGACACAAACACAGGACAGATGAGCAGAGGTAGGCATCTCCTCATATCTCTATCCACCCGTTTCACTTTGAACCTGTGTCATATTTCTCCTTTCCTGTCATTGTCTTTCATCTCCTTTCTCTCCTCTTCCCTGCTCTTCTGCTCTGTCTATTTTTTCAAAGGAATATGTTCCCAACTCATAAAAAAGCACATCACCAAGGAGATTACCAGCATGTTCACTTTGTGCTTTGAATTCACCACCACTTTTCACTCCACTTCACTTGCTCTCATTCATTCTTTGTCTCATCTTTATATTCCCTCTACAGCTTTTCTCTTCTTTCCCCTTTCTTTCTTTTTGCTCTTTCATTTGCATGGTATACTGTACATTCTCACTCAATATGGCAATTGTTAACATGTTGCTGCATACAAATGATGTAGTCTCATCACTGGTCCAATCAAGAAACGCTTTTTTAACCTGTAATTGTAGCATGTTGAGTGTTAAAAATCAAAAAATGTTGGAACACTGAGGTGACATGCATCATTCTCTAAAAGTGAATCAGTGTAGTCTCTCAGATGTCATGTTGAGTAGAAAGGGAATGATCATTCATTCATCATTCAACCTCTTAGTTTTCATCTTTCTCCCCACTTTCTTCCTCATTTCCTTTATTTTCCCTCTCTCCAATGTCTTTTCTCACCCTAGACCATCCTTCTATTACTTCCGCACCATGTTTTTCTCCTTTCATGTGTTTTCCCTTTTCTCTTTTAATAATGTCAGCCTCTTTATCTGGCTCTTTTTTCATTGTCTCTATCATCTACATCCTTTCTGTTCTTTAATGCGTGCCTTTTTAATTTCTCCTGAACCTGAAAAAGACCCTGCCAGAGTCGTGTGATTCAATGAGGTTTGTCAGTGTGTTCGCTCATTGATCCCAACTAACTCACCATCAGGAAGTTTCTGTGAGCCTTCCTTAATTGGTCCCAACAATGCACTATGGCTAATCTATTGCTGAGATCAATCTGACAGTGACAAACAGCGTACATAATTGTGATTAATTCATCTACAGTGGACAGCTTTATAATGAGGACAATGTATGTCCTGCTATTAGATTTGCATTTTAAATTTCATGCTAGTGTTAACATGCTACTAGTTATTTTACACTGGATTTTACCCCGTGTCTGCATGGGTTCTCTCCGGGTGCTCTGGCTTCCTCCCACCGTCCAAAAACATGCAGGCTAGGTTAACTGATTACCCTAAATTGTCCTTGGGTGTGAGTGTGAACGTGAGTGGTTGTTCATCTATGTGTGGCCCTGCGATGGACTGGCGACCTGTCCAGGGTGTGCTGGGATTGGCTCCAGCTGTCCCTGTACGCAGGATAAGCGGTTGACGATGGATGGGTGGATAAACATAAAACTACTGGTTTTAACTTAAATTAATGGCAGTTCCCGCTTTAATACTCTCCGAGTGAAATTTTGCTAATAAATAGATTTTTGCACAGCTTTTGCTTGTTTTCACTGTGTCCACTTTAAATAATATTTTCAAAAACACAACTGAAATTGTGATCAACAACACTAACATTTTCAATTTGTTTTCTTTGAAAAATGTCAATATACATACACTGTATCTTATTTTAGGAGTCACAGTGTTTGGCGTCTCTCTCATAGGAGTAAAAAAGAGTAAAAGCTATCTATCTAGCAATACCATGCTAATGTATGATGTTTTATTATTGTTTCAATGTCAATAAATTAAATTACTAAAGACTATCAAGTGTTTAGTTTTATAACTGAACATGTGTGGCTACTAGCCAGCATTATTTCATCATTTTCAACGAGTTTCAAATTAAATTAAAATTATACTGCTGCAGCTGCAGGATCTCTGGGCCAGTCAGAGCTCACTCTCCCAGTCAACATTAAAGGAATGTGAAGAAATTTGCTTCTTAGATTCAATATGCAACTTCTAAAACTACACATTCTCATTTTAAAATTTTTATTAACTAAATTTGCCTGATAAATGTCTAGTACCAAATACGCTGTTAATATATTCAGTCCCCTCCAAAAGTATAGGAACAGTAAGGCAAGTTCCTTTGTTTTTGTTGTTCACTGAAGACATTTGGGTTTAAGATCAAAAGATGAGTATGAGACAAGAGTTCAGAATGTCAGCTCTCATTTCCTGGTATTCACATCTAGATGTGTTAAACAACTCAGGACATATCACCGTTTGTTTGAACCCACCCATTTTTCAAGTGAGCAAAACTATTGGAACATGTGACTGACAGATGTTTCTTGTTGCCCAGGTGTTGCCTTTGAGGTTGATTGTCCAAACATTAAATAGCTCTGCATGACTAGTCTAAGTTTTCATCCTTGGTTCAAACCTGTAAATACTGCATTTCCTGTTAAAGAGGATAAACCAACATGAAGACCAGAGAGCTGTCTATGGGAGAAAAGCAAGCCATTGTCAAGCTGAGAAAAGAAGGAAAACTGACCAGAGCCATTGGACAAACATTGAGCATAGCAAGCACAACAATTTTGGAATGTCCTGAAAAAGAAAGAAACTACTGGTGTACTGAGCAAACGATGTTCAACAGGTCGGCCAAGGAAAACAACAGTAGTTGATGACAGAAATATCGTGAAAGCTGTGAAGAAAACCCCCAAGAAACATTAATCTCAATCAAAGCAATGGAAAGGCCAAAGTGTGGAGAAAGAAAGTAATGACCTTCTTGCTGTGAGGCGACAGTGCTAGCCACTTGCACCACCGCATTGCCCATAACAACACCAATTCCACCAAATAGAGAAAAGATAAGAGTTAGGTGATCATTTCAGTATTTACTTATTTCCTCCCCAATCAGGCATGGTGGTTATCAAGTCTGGAAAGAGGTGCATTCAGAATATATAGAGAAAAAACTCACTTTTGAGGTAAGAAAGTAAAGTTTTTGACCAAGACTATTTTTTGTTTAGTATCTATACTATTGCAGATAGAATTGTTTGACTTATATTAGATTGAAATATAGTTTCTCAGGTAACATGTGATGCATTTTTTTCTTTCTAATTTCAAACCGCTATGGTAATACAGCTAGCTAAACATTGACTGACAGGGGTGGGGTGGGTTGTAACACTTCCTTAAAAAAAGTGTTACAACCATCCACGATACGATAATATTTTACAGAGTGCCCTTTGCAGTCTGGACCCACCAAACCCGCAAACCCGTGTGTATTTTCACTGGACCTTTTCCATACTCTGTCTCCGCCGGTGGAGAGGGTAGAAAAGTGAATGGGCAGCTTGTGAGAAGTGCCTGTGCGCAAAAAGTGTTACAACCATACCCGGTCTCCCCTACCTGTCCCACTCCTACGCACCTGTCACTCGTTATAGAGGTGTTAAGTAATTAACTGTTTCAAATGTACGTGTTAAACAAATGACATGCACTGCATTAATAGAACAACTGTCGCTTTCTTGGAAGCTAGGTTTATTTATTCACTTTGGACAAAGCCAAGTTAGATGTTTTGCTCTCCTTCCAGTCTCAATGCTAAATAAACTAGACTAGAAATGACTGATACATCTCAAATAAGAAAGAAAATGAGTGTCTTGGTGAACTACTTCTTTCAATAAACTGCTGGGTAGCAGGACAACAAAAGTAAAAAAGTAAACAGGACTCTTTCTCTCTGAAGGGTTAATAGAGGTAAGAAAGTATGACAATAACCTTCAAAGTCTTCAAGGAAACTCTGCATACGCAGGCACTGCATACACGCACACACAACCACACAAATTCACACCTTGGAGGTGTGCCAAGCAGGAATGATGAGTATGTACCCTGTATTTCGCTGCTGGGGAATGATCAAACATGGAGGAGAGCAGACTCTAAAATTCTCCCCAAAATTTACTTAGTTTTAATAACTTCCATAAATGCAATTAATGAGTTAGAGACTGGATGCTGGATCTGATTTTGCTTAGAGTTGATGGCATCAAGGTTACTTCTGCGTATGTTCACTGATAAGTATTTTGGATAGCAGCGTCCATCAAAGGGGTATGCCAATTAAATGTGTGTGCATGCAGTTACACTTCCACACAGTGATGGGCGCGCACACACACACACACACACACACTTAATATAAACAGTGAAGCCACAAGACATGGATTAATGAAGACTGAGCCAAATGGGGTACATTAATATGAGTGGGAAATTATGAAATAAAATGGATTTGTGCAAATTACCATTAAGCCACTTTATATCTGTACATAGCATTTTGTTTTGTGTCTCCACTCATTAAGTTAAAATACGTGCATAAATTATTTCCTTTTTGTTATTAGTCTTGTATGGGTTTTTCTCCCCCCCCCCCGCATAAATCACCATGACATGGTTGCGGGCCAATTAGGGCTGCTGCCTGGGGTGGGAGTTGGCATGGAAACCCCACAAGACAGGCCAGCGTGTTAGTGGGGGGCAGGATATGGTGGGTGATCAGAATATAAATACCGCAGCGTAGGAAAACAACAACAAAAACATAAACCTAAACAGAGTCAAAAAGCATATGGCAGCCCTTGCAGTGCGGAGTAGGTGGGACACATGCAGGAGCTCAGGACAGACTTAGGAGGTGGAACCAGAAGAAATTTTAAGACCCCTCCCGCCCCCTTGAACAACATAATAGCTGTCTGAACCATACGGAATTGTTTCTCAAGCAAAAATGATAGACTGCCAAATTAATTCCATATTATGATGCATTAGTTTATTATGGGATGTCAATCTGTGTCTAAAATTAGCTCTTGTCTGGTCTGTTTAGGTCAATTAAAAAAATTTTTATTTCTTTTTGACGCTACCTGCCAATACTGCAATTCTTTTGATAGTGGCCGGTCAATCAAAGTTATAGGTACGTGGTTCTTACATTAAAGGATAATTTTGGTATTTTTAAACCTGGGCCCTGTTTTCACCTAATTTGGTGTGGAAATGACTAGGAGGTACAAAAAGATTTGGAATCTGTGCAGTAGATGGCTTCAGCCGGCATTGTGGCCCTCAAAATTATGTCCACAAAAAGTGCTTCTTTTTGCCACTGACAGGCTCAGACTGTAAAACAAGGTGTCTAACAAAATTATGGAAAGGATCCCTACGTTTGACTCCTGATAAAACCCTTTGTTTTTAACAAGAAACTAAAGTCTCGCTCTGAAATCTTGTGAGGGGCGAGTTGATGCAGAATGATAACAGTGGAGTCAGAGTTGGAGAACGGAGATTGTTGTGTAGGAGTAATATTAGGAAATAAATTCTTGCTAGCAGTTCCTCTGTGTACACAGCAAACTCCTCCCCCTCATTTCCACCGGCGTTTCCTGCAATAACTCGCCCCTCATAAGATTTCAGAGATTGTGCATGTAATAGGTTTGCAAAGTAAAAAGGCCCAAAGTCCACCCCAAAGGGAGTTACAGCCTTTACTTACATAAAATATCAGTGTCACCTAGTGGCTAGTGAGGCGCGCCCTCAAACCACAGCAGCACACACAGTTACAAGATATCCACTCCCCACCCTCCCTACCAAAGTTAGGCAGTCAGTGGACATAAAGTTGTTACTGTGATGTAGAGACAGTGCAGAGTTAAATCCTTACATATGAAACAAATTAATAACTTAGCACTCCGAAACTCTTGCTCCAGTCTAGATTGCAAAGTTGGTTCAGGAGTATGTACAGCTGAACTGAAGCTGTGGTTACCTGCTTGTCAAGACCTATGGTCAGGATCCGCCCTGCTCAGCTTCTGATAGGCTAGCAGTCCTTAACTCTCAACAAAGATCAAATTGAAGTGAGATGCCTCACTCTGTTGCTAAAATGGTGCGTTCAACACACAGGGTAAAAGAGGTGCTGCAGCAATGTGCAATATGAAAATATGGTGTTTTTTGAAAAGGAAACCATGTAAAACTATTCTGGCACAACCATTAAATAGAATTATAAACCTGAAAATGAGCATAATATGACCACTTTAATTTAATTTAAATTGTAGCCCATGTGAAGTCTGTTTTCTTTACTAAAAAAGTAGTTTTAATAAAGAAGCTTCTTTTTAATGGCCCTGCATAGAACACGACATAAAGAGATGAAAACAAGAGATAAACATACAAAAAAGAACAAGTGCAATACAGATGTTCCAGTGGAACCAGTGTCTGTTGGATGTGTACTTTTATCCACAATTGTTTAGTTTCTGCGTTTTGGTTTCATGCCCAGAGTGTGGCTCTCCCGCTGGTGCATAGCCGACAGGACAGCAAGGCAATCAGAGGCCTGCTGGGTTGCTTAGGGAGCTTCTGTGAAAGACTTTAATGATGTGGCAACATTGTAAGGACAGGCATCAATTGACCAAACGTGGGCAACAGCCATGAGCACAGCACCATCTCAGTGGGACAGTAAGAGACTTGACAGATAAAGTTGGGCTTTTTGGATGTCTTTCCTTTATTTGTGCTTCTTTTTCATATTTGAGTTGTCAAAATGCCTATTTGTATTTCCCTTTTAAGGTTTTTAGCTCCTGCTCTCATCCATGGTGACTTGATCAACACAGCGGCCTGTTAATATGGGTGAAAGATTGCCTTGATATCTGGATGACTGAAAAGCTTGTCAGCTGAAGAAAGTTAAACATAGTAATCCTGCAAAGCAGCTGTTAGAGTTTGGGATTTGTTTTAAATTCATTTTAGCTTTTGTTTTTGATGAATAATACTTGATTAAAGGATCATCAAAATGATAAAAAGAAATACCAAAGCAGCAAATGTATGTGCAATTGAGGGCTCATTCATTTGCCATAGTTCCTGAAAACTAAATTATTATTGTCTGTTTACAATGTACAGTTCCCTCTAAAAGTATTGGAAGGGTAAGGCAAATTCCTTTTTTGTTTGTTGTTCATTAAAGACATTTGGGTTTAAGATTAAAAGATGAGTGTGAGACAAGAGTTCAGAACCCAAATGTCTCCAGTGAACAACAAAAACAAAGGAATTTGCCTTACCGTTCCAATACTTTTGGAGGTGACTGTATTTACCAAGTCAATTACTGAGGTCAGGGCTACTAAGCAGGATTTAAGGTTAGGAAGTTACGTCCAGTTTCTTTCTACTGTTATACAGTTACACCTACATGAACCATGAATGCACATGCACTCTCGCACACCTCAACCCACACTCACCGTGGGCATCACTTTCATATGGTTGTTGGATGCAGTCATGATGCTTCATTTGCATAATACTCATTTAAAAGTCTGTTGTTTGCTGATTGGCCAGAGTGCCCTGCTGCCTGTTTAATCATTCATCTGGATGACCTGCGCTTAATGGGGTTGGCCCACCCAATAATACGCTTCACTTCTCGTAATGGCGGCCGGCACCCGTTATCCAATCAGTGGACTGGTTGTGAGTCGGTTTCACTAACTGGTGACATATGGAAGATGTGTTCCAATCATTTAAGCCATCATCACTCAACATGAGGGATCTGTAACAGCGAGATAGAGTGCAGAACACAAGTGAGCACTTTTAACCAGCAGGTGAAGGCTTTTTATACATCTTTGCGTGGTTTTCCAGATTCACTGACCGTCTGTCACTGTCTTTCACAAGTGCTGTGTTTATGCATTGCTCATCCACACATTTTATATGATTTAAACCAGCAGATCAGTTGGTATAAGCTGCAGCAGTTATATTCTCTTTAGCTGTTTTCCGCAGGTAATCTCTGGAAATGAAAAGACTTTATACAGCCAGTTATTTCAGCTAAGCAATATGCAGATGTCTGAAGATTCATTCCAGCCTTGCCATGAATTCCAATGAAACACATGTCAAGAGTGTGACATCAGTTGCTGTGGCAACCCATGTGGTAACCAGGCAGCTAATAATACAAAATCCCGTTTCCCCCAGTTTCTTTACTGTTATGCTTTCATACTACTTTAAGAAAATGTTTCAGTTAGTACACTTGCATCAATAAGCATTATTTAAAAGCCATTACAACCTGGAGGGAACTATTTACTGCGATTATGGGGGCCTTCATTGCAGCCAACAGTTGTTATTTGCCATACCATTTTCACCCATAATCACAATTAATGATGATGATGATTTATTTATTACCAGACTGTTTTTTTAATCATGTATTCTTGAAGAGTGTTAAAATGAATCCCTCCATTTCAGATTACCCACTGCTGAGATCCTTTGAGTCAGTGTAGTGCTCAACACATTGGGTTTAGACATTTTAACATGTAACATGTTATATTAAATCACAGAGTCCAATTAGATACTCTGTCTTTACGAAGGACAGACACTACTGATGCTTCTATATAATATGTTATAAAAATGAAGGCCCAGTTTATAGCCTTGTAATGTCAACTTAGGTTTAAAACTCTTTCTGCAGCTGTATTCCATTATGTCGTGGATTTCATACAGCCCCAGTTGCTGATGGAGTGAAGTTTAATTCAACATCTCAGCATACAACACCGGAAAGATTCAATTTCCCCCTCAAGCTTTTTTAATAAATATATATATTGATAAATTATACTCAGATAGCACCTTTAATATCACCCTGGAGAGCTCCAATTTTATGTAAGAGTCAGTAAATTTTTGTAAAAAGGATTTGGTTGAGTTTGGGGGATCAACAGAAAAGTTTTGTTGGGGGTGAAATTGGAACCGTGCTATCATGAATGGCCTTAATCCACTAGTCCTCTTAGGGCAGCCACAAAACGGATAATTCATGGTGGATTCACTGACTACTACTACATCTCTGAACAGCAGCACAGGTGTCCCATTAATCCTACTGTTTAATTCTGCTTGGAGTTAATTATACTTAGTTCCTGGATTAATTTGTTTTGTTTTGGTTATGCAGGAGCAAATTGACTGCATGCGGTTTTACCTTGTTTTTGTTTATCCTTTGTGTTTCAAAGTCATACTGAAAATTGTTTGTAGTTTAGCAAAAGGTTACACACCTGCTGTGTTGATGTTAACAACAAGAATAATTAGCTGTTCATCTGTAACAAGTGGTTCTAGCTGAGAGCTGTATTTTAAACATGACTAAATTTAATTTTGTCAAGGTATGACAATTTTTAGCAAATGGTTATACAGTTAAATAAAACAGAATCTAACTTTTTCTTAACAAACACACATGGACATTAGATCTTAGAAAATTCAACGCATCAACATGTTCAATGGATAAACAGGAGGTTGGGGTCATTAAGGAAGCTGCAGGAACAAGTAACACTGGCAGCGTGGCATCTGTAGAGCTGTCGCCCTGTACACTTGTATGAATATGATTTGATATTACTAGTCAGCCAATCAGATGATGTATGAACCACTAATGATGAAGCATAAATAAAACAGCTGATAGCTTATCAGCTTATAACAAGAATATTAAAAGTGAAGGAGAAGGGGCAAAGAAATTCTGACTTTCAGTTTTTAGGATGGGACAAGCTGCAAAAACATGGAATCATACATTCCCCATAATGCAATGCTAGCGTCTTCAGCCCCCCCAACTATTTAAGTCTTATTATTATTATTATTATTATTATTATTATAGTTATTTAGAAATGCATGTGATCAAAAAAGATTAGTACAAAAATTAAAATGTAGCTTTTATTCACAGAAAATGTGTTTGTTCTTGACTCAAAGTAGACTAAAGCAGTAATGTAATTAGACTAAAATGTTGTACGGTTAAACTAATTCACCTCAGACCTTAGATTGTCAATAATTGGTTGTAATTAAATACATTGGATCTGCTTTTAAGGGACAAAAATAGATTGGTATCATGTGACTGATAACATTTTCCACTAGTTTGACTACTTCTACATGTCACTATAATGCATTCATTATTATTTATGTTTCATTGCTGTGCTGTGTGACAATGCATTGCATTATATTGCATCAGACTGGTGCCCTCTTGCTTTGCAGAGCGACAGTGTCCTTGAAGGCATGCTGGGTAAACACTGCTGTCACCCACTGAGTGTGGCTTCACATCGGAGCAAACACAAGTTACTCGAAGACAGGGACAGTCAATCATTGAATCTCTTCTGCTGAGACTTTTCTGCTGCACTGCAAGAAAACGTAGGCCAGCAGAGAGTGTGCAGAAGGTGACAAATATGCCTTTGACGGTCTCAAAACACAGTACCATAAAAGCACCCAAAATAACAAAAAGTATCGGTGAACCAACTGTTCTATTCTTGTATACCACTTCCTACCGCAGCTTTCCCTTCCTGTGCATACACACACATTCTCAACTTGCATCAATTTCTGTCTCACACAAAGACATGCAGGTACCTCAGATGTGCTAACTGAGGACACAGAGGAGAGCATCAAGGCAAAAGCAGAAGGCCCTCACCGGAGCCATTTGTTTTATGTGTCTTTGTGTCACTGTCCACTAGTGTGTGTACTCATTGTATGTCACTGTAAATGAAATAAATATATGTTATATATATATATTTACTAAATGTAAATGTGATATATGTGTTTGTGTCTGTAGGCATGTGTTCAGTGTGCTGGTCGAATTGGGCCCCAGGGGAAATTGTCAGCACATGTCCTGCCGAGTAGCCTCTGTGTCTGTGTATGTGTAGGTGTGCATGCATGGGATTGTCAAGTGTGTGTATGTAGAGGCAGGGCACGAGCTGACTGGTAAACAATAAAGATTTGTGCTGTTGGCAGTGATGGTGTGAGTGGAGCCGCTTAAAGATGTGCAACTAGAATGTGAATGGCACAGTTATAAATTTTAAACATGTGTTTTTCAGTCCCTCTGGAGTTTAAACACCTGTCCTTAGTTGTGAAAGTGATACAGTAGGAGAGTCTTTGAACCGGACTGTCATAATAGCTGACACTCTCATTCCCAAGACTGTACTAATAAAGCTCTACATGGTGCGACTGAAGCTGTGTCCCAATTCCCTACTACATAATAATTCTAAGCAGGTCTTGAGTATCTAGTGTGATCATACTGGAAAAGTGATATTACTAGAATGTTAATTTCTTGTATAGTACCTGCAAAAACTATGTATGTGCAGGTCAAATTGGAATCTTTGTAACTGCTGCTGTCCCCTGCTAAAGTGCCATCTACAAGCTTTTCAGAGCCATCTTTCAAGATTGCTTTGATGTGTTTGTGGTTGTTCAGAATTTACTTGGGGTAAATGCATGCAGAAGAGATCCATAGAGAGATAGAAATGTATTGCTGTACTGTGGTTAATTGTGTGTGTGTGTGTGTGTGTGTGTGTGTGTGTGTGTGTGTGTGTGTGTGTGTGAGAGGAGAGAGAGTGAGAGAGGAGTAGATAGGAATTGGTAGAAGAGGGAGTTGAGGTGTTATTTGTCAAAATGCAGTTTCCCCCTCATGGTACGACACAAGAGGAGTACAGCAGCCATGTCAACACACACACACACACACACACACACACACACACACACACACACACCAGTGACAACAGTGGCATTTTTTGGTGCCCAAATGTGATTCATCAACATCAGATTACCATATCCATGTTCTCCCTCTCACGCCCTGACAGTTCACCAACCTTTGGACAGGCCAGAAAGACCCAGCCAGCGACAGTAACAATCAGCCAACAACAGACTGTTTGTCCTCACGGCTCTGGCATGACAAACATGGCAGGAGGCTGCAGCCAATGAGTCAACACACTGTGACCGACTAGACTGATGGGCAATATGGCCAACACTGGCACTGTTTGGACTGGAGCTTGCAACTAATTCAAAACAGGCTCAGGGGTCAGGTGAGGTACATTACAGCAGCATTACAACACAAATACATCTTCATAATAATATATATTACATTTTGGTGTGAAAAAACATCAATACAAAAAGTCATCCTCTACTGATGACTTCAAATATGCTTTATTAGTAAGGCGATGGTGTTGCTTGTTTCTCCAAAGTTGCCTACCCCAGCTTTAAGTTTTTTTTAAATATTCATATAGCTGGTTTGTGGATTATTATGTACCCAAATCTAAATGTGTTATTGAGGAAAACACAAATAATTTCTACCCAAAGTTGTGCTGAAAAGTCAGTTTAGGAATGTGAGTGTGGGAATGGAACCAAAGAAAGGTGTTAAATCAGCAGGAGCAGCAGAGAAGAAACTGCTGGTTTGTCTACTCCAGAGAACTTGGCAAAGTGTCAGTGGGATGGGTGCGTGATGTTGTTCCAGTGTTGTGGATTGATATTTAATGCAATTGTAGCCCACTGGAATTTAAGATTATTATCTTAAATTATTTTTCTATATACTGTATCCTTACTGTAAATGTTTTATATTTACCATGCCTTTGAGTACTTTTAGTGCTATACAAATAAAATGTAATATTGCTATTGTTATTGAAACAAAACATTTACATTTCTAAAAGTTTTTTTTATCGATTTCTGATTTCTGAGTTCAATTTCCCCCGGTTAAAGGTGGGCTGTTGGTGGGGTTCAGACAGTTCATAAAAAGTTTAGTTAAGATACAGATACAGAGACAGATATTTTTGGAAAGTCTCACATCTAACTGCTATACCGTTTACATGTATAGACTATGCCAGTAACCCATTTCCTTTTTATTATGTTCCAAAAGATTTTGTAGTTCAAAAAACTTTTTTTATTTGCTGTTCCAAATATTAATTCATTAAACTACAGTTAGAGAAAGTAATTTAATTTACTTCCATTTGAAACAAGCAGTCATCTGTTACAGGTTAAGACATGTGTGTCTCCAGCTAACCTGATTGTGGAGACAGGAAAGAAAATAAATTCTGAAAACAAAATTTGTAAATCATCCTTGTTATAGTGATGTGATTCAGATGGTAATTAAATCCCATTGCCAGCTAGCTATCAGTGCTAGCATTACACACTGATTCAACATTATTCATAAAAGACCAATACATACTTCTAAATGAAAGTGTGTTTGACCAAAGGAAACTGATGAGAAGAATGGAAGTCGACTGACCAAAAATGAACTGAGATGGCCAGTGTTACTATCACAATACAGTTGTTTTCAGTGTGTGGTAATGTACTGCTGCAGTGAGGTCCTGTTATCTGATAAATCACACTTGGAATTGAATCTTTGTGAGGACTAACAGTTCTTCAAAGGGATATTGGTAGAATTGGGTTACAGTTAGTGTAGGATTGATCTGTGAAGACTGCTCAGGTTGTGGTGTGTAGTCAACAGGGATCCTCACAAGTAAGTGTATTAGTTAATTTCCATCATTTTATCTTGTAAATGTCCATGTGTTAAACTTTATACTCTCCCTCAAACAATGAACTAGTGAGCAATAAAAAAATTAAACAAACTGTAAAAAAGTCTATTTCTCCTATATATTCAGTAACAAATAACAACCAGTAGCTAAAGAACCATTATCATATTTTCTTTCATTATTGCCCTACATTATATGTTATGTTTGATGATAGCATGTACCCTGTAATACTTAAATATACAGTATCTATCTGCCAATTGTTTCCTATGTGGGATGTGTTTTTTGGATTTTATCTTTAGAGACTGCTATTTATCAATCCAATGGTTCTACACTGTAGACCAATTTTTTTTTTTTTCAAATGACAATCCCCAGAGGTCTTAGGCTTCATCAGATATTCCAGTGGCCCAGATGTAGCATCAGGATCACCGTGTGGCTGTCAATGACTATATACTGTTGTGCTCACTGGCTTGTTGTTGATGCTGAGCTACACAAGGTACTCATTGTAGAATGCAGATGTTTACACATTGGAGGATGCAGATGTTAGGGTTTCTCGTACTGGACTCACTGGACTCAAGTGCTACCTCTCAAGTATTTTATAAGATATAAATATAATTTAAAATGCATGAAGTTGTGCTGAATTTTCTAAGATTCGAGTGGTTTGATTCATGAAACACTGCCCTGTTCTCAGTCAGCTATCCCAGTAACTCAATAAACCTACCGGCAAACACAATCAGCAGCCACTGACCCCAGCTTTATTGCTGATGTAAAGAGAGGGAAGCATCACACAGGAGAAGGACTTGTCTCAGAGATGGATGAGCTTGTGGCATCATCTTTACAGACATGGGTTACAGAAGGGTATAAACATTTCATTGTATTGCCCAATAGGAAGAAAGAGGTCAGTGCAACAGACAAGAGTTTAACAGCCCGCCAATAATGTTTTGTGGAGGCCACCATCAAGTCCATAAAAGAATTTGTCTTGATCAGTTTCATTTTCCACTCCTGTGTACTCCTATAAACTGAAGATCTTAAGAGCCACTGGGGTTTGAAATACAAAAAGTAAGCATATGAAAAGATCACTTGTTAGTTAAAGAATTATTAGGACAACATATAACAAAGAGTGTGCATTTACGCATGTACAAGTACTTAAAAATACCAAAATATCATATCTTCTCCCTGACCTTCGGTGGTATCTAGCCATACTGGGGTGCGTTTCCCAAAAGCATTGTTGCTAAATACGGTAGCAACTTCCTTGGTTGAAACTATGTAGTTGTGACGTTTCCCAAAACCCTAGTTCGAACTATGGAGGTAACTAAGTTAGTATCTTACATGGTATGAACCATCGTTAAGCGATGCAGGTGTTCCCCATAACCATAGTTCCAATGAACGGTCGCAACCACTGTCGTTAAGTTGCAGAGTTCGAACTACAGCTCCTGAAAATAAAATTTATTAAAGTACTGTTAGTACCTGAGAGTATTCGTTGCCATTACAACAGAGATAAATAGAGAACTCAAGGGATTCAAATCTGTGTCTGTCTCAATAATATTCTCAAGTACAGCCACTTCTCGCACTGAGCTATTCTGACTCCAAAGTTACTTGCGGCAGAGGGATTCATAACAAGTGTTGAAATGAAGATACTTGCAGATTAAATCCATTTAACTAAATGTTTTGTAATCGCTAATAGTTCTTGATTTTTTCTTCTAAAATGTTGCTATTGCTATGAAAAAGTTATATATTTAGGCTAAATAAAATGATTAGGTTATATATTATTTGTTTTTATGAATACTATTGTTGATTTTCTTGTTATTGCCGGTAATGTTATACGGCTATAATATGAAAAGCCTAAATAATAAGTTAGCATAAAGTCACAACTGACATATTTAGGCATAATATGACAACATTTTGTGAGTTTCCTGCAGTGAAAGTCAGACGAACACATCTGGAAACATGTTCAAACTTAGTTCAAACAATGGAAGTGAATGGAATGTTATTTGTGGTGCTCACAGCATTGAAAAATTACATAAGACATTCAACATCCAGAAACAGTATCCCTGATATGCTGAATAACGCACAGATCATTCTGGGAACATTTTGAACAGGGACTATTTCTTTAAGAAAGTTTTTGTCATTTGGGATAAGTACAATTATGAAGTACTTGTATTTTCTTTTTATGGAAATGTATACCTGGACTTATACATTTTAGAGATAAATATTGCACTACGTACTCCACAACATTGATGAGTGCTTAAACTAGTAGATTGCTATAGATTAACTTATCCTACAGTATATAAGGCGCTATCTGGACCGTAGAGCTGTGACTCAGGTAATTAAACGATACTTACACACTTTGTTGGTAAGTCCTATTAATGTAAACTTATTTTTTATACTAATTCTTCCGAATAGAGGACATATATTGCTATTTCTACTTCTAGTATAGTAAGTATTAGAAGAGTCAGAATAGGCTACTTCTCTGGAAATGTCTCTCAAGCAGGTCATTGCATCTTAAATTGATGTCCAGTTTTCCCATGAAAATCACTCTAATATGTCCACACAGTCCTATTTTGTTGATATAATATTCTGTAAAACATAAACTCCAGCCGGAGAGCAGGGGGACTTTTTCTGCTTAGCAACAAGCTTCGTTCATGGCCTCACAGCAGCTCAGAGTGAGGTCTCTGCTGCGTGAACCAAATCAGACAAAACCAAAGCCTTTACCAAAGCCTTTACCAAAGCCTTTGCGTCTGTAAAAACCAACAGGCTTTCATGGCAGGGCCTAACACTGAGGCTACTGCCAGGCTGATATCAGGTCCAATACTGGCAGCCATATTAAAAATTGATAGGCCCTGCCAGAGATGGAAAATGCGAGAACAGGGGAGTGGAAAACAAAGCAATAAGCGAGAAGTGGTGTGATACAAAGGGGAGGAGGGCAGAGGGGAGTGAGAGACATGAAAAGCTGAAGGGATCAACAAAGTGAAGAGGATTCAAGAAATGATGATTGGTGAGGAAGGTGTAGCTTAGGCGTGAAGAGGTGGCTGGATTATTGAGTTTTGTCAGCTAGACATGACCTGAGTGTCCAAACAAGCTATGTATTTGTGTGTGAAGAAAGCTTTTTTTCCCTCTGCTTTTCACATTATGAACCTGTGTTCATCATTAGTAAGAGAGAGAAGGGAGAGGTTGAAGGCAACAAGGAGTGTTGGATGATTCTGGTTGCTGCGCAACTCAAACACGCAAGCAGATTAGCATTAGCTAGGTAACCTGATAATGAGAGAAAGGAACGGTTAATACTGCTGGAAATAAAAATGGGCAAGAAAGAGCAAACAAGATCTGTTTTTGCATGACAATCAGTGGGATATTGTAGCTGGATAAGAATAAACATATGGAAATGCATGCAGAAGACATTGCAACCGGAATGCTATCCGATCAGCCTGACGACATCAGGAGGTGGACTGGCTGGCACTGTCATTGGTTTTGCCACATTCTTAAGAGAAAAGAAAAACACCCAGCAACTTGAAAGGTCATCTAACCACACCTCTTCCTTTTCCTGCTGTCTCAAGCTAGATTGGCAAATGTTACAAATGACAGGTAGAATCAAGGTACTAGCTGCAAATGCAAAGGTGGGTAACCAGATGTCATCATCTAAAAATGGAACCACTGTGCTTATGAAGTGGATCTTGTGTTTACTGATTCCAAACATAAAAGTGCCAAAGTAGTAAAGCAAAAAAAATCAGTTAAATATAATTTATGAAGCAGTTTTACGAGAAGGAAGGTGGAAGGTTTTCATACCGCTTATCTGTTTTTACATTCTGAGGAATGTTGAAACGTTTTAACTTAAAAAAGAGAAAACTGTGTGGATCGCTGGTGTGTGTGTCACATTGAACATTACGTCGCGGCAGTTGTGTGTGGCGTCACTATGACGACAAGCTACGTACTATCTCTGGGTACTACCTGCAATGTAAAACGGAGCAGGGTCGAGTCGAGTCTATTGTTTTGCGCTATGGAAGCGTTTTTCGCACGCAACATAGATTGTCAAAACACCGGCAACAGTTCAACGTTTAGTCCTAAAAGACGATGCAACTCCGACTCTGTTTGGGGAAATTCACAATTACAACCTGTAAGAATGCTTTATTGGTTGTGAATTATATTTAAAATAAACACGGCAATGTAACTTCACAGAGTAACGTAAACGTTGGCTAACACAGCTAAAGTTATAAACTGGGAAGTGCGCATGTGCAACTCCCAGGAAAGATTTTGTACAAGTAAGATGCATCACTCTGTAGCTCAAGAGCGGAGCGTACAACACAGGGTGAAAAGAGGAGCTGTAGCAATATGCAGTATGAGAAAAATGTGGTGTTTTTTGAAAATTAAACCATGTAAACCTGTTTTGGTGCAACCCCTAAATAAGATTTTGAACCTGAAAATGAGCATAATACCACCTCTTTAACACTGAAATTAACACTGAATGCTGGAAAATATTTATTATTTATTATTTATCATATTTAGAATAAGGTTACCATCTATAATGATGCTATATTTTATTTGGACCACTGGCTCCATGATACTGACTAGCTAGCCGTTTGCAAAGGAAAAGGAATGCAGGGATTAAATGTAACAGACCTTGAGACGATCACTACCATGGCATCTTTTAAACACATAGCTGGACCAAACGCTGCTACAAGCAGTGGGATTGACCAAGGAAGAGAGGAAAGAGAGCCTGGATAAGAGCTACACTAACCCAACTTGGACCTAAGAGAGCGAGAGCCACGCTGCATGGATCCGGTGCCATACATTTTGACTCGTCATGCCGGGAAAAGCACAGGTGAAACAAATGTCATTAACGATGTCTCAGTTCCGCCCAATGTAGGCTAAGACATGAAAATGAGCCAGCACATGCAACAGAGTTTCTATAGTACGATTCCACATGCCATAAGTCATTCATTTATTATCCATGAATCTTCATTGGACTTATTGGCTGGAGAGCGATCTCTCTCAGACGCTTCTGAAACGTTGGTAGTTCTTGACAGACGTGTCCGAGGAGAGTTAACGCACAGCACTCTGTACAATTATTGTGTATTATGTCTGTATGTCCACCATATGAACACATGTGCATTGTAACTTAAGGAAAGGTTGATAAGAAGAGTTGGTCAAGTGCTATAGTATTAAAGTAATAACAATATGCATCCTCTAAGCTAGCTAGCTAACATCTGTGCTAAAATAACTTGCTGTTCTTTCGTAGTGTGCTGTGTGTGAGCTGCTTTGATCACACCAACTGTATGACTGACCAGTACATTCTGTTCAGGTACATATTTTTGTACTATTGTATGTGTAACTGACATTTCTGAAATGTTGTTGGTTCATGAGATGTGCCCGAGTGTGCTGTGTGTGAGCTGCCTATAGGGAGCCATGACTGACCCATATATTCTGTTCCTGTTCACCTCGTACTCATCATTCTACGCACATTGCATAGTCGGGGGGGTTGCTTGAACCAGCCAGTTACAGTGAAGTGTAGATGAGCGCAGTTACACATGGTGGAACTTGATCACCTAACGGAAAGTAGTCATGTGAACCTGCTAGAGACATCCAAGATGGCAGCACGCATGACAGCATGCACAGGAACCTACTCGGACATTGGTCTTACTGTGAAAATGTACCAATCATCCCTAGTAACTACTGACTCTGTTCTAGTGGATTATAAGGACTGCTTTGTTGTACTAAATCACATTATAGTTACTAATGCCTATAATGACTCTCAATGTACACCTCGAAAAGCAGTGTCTTGTTCTTATTTTACTGTTAATCTCAGGAAATGTACATTCTAATCCTTGCCCTAACATTAACAGTCTTAGTACTCCTGAAGATTTTAAATCCAGGAGGGGCCTCGGTTTTATTCACTTAAATGTTTGTACTTTATTACCAAAAATGGGCTTGGTCAGGACATGGGTTATTCAAACAGATGCCTTACCAAATATGATGGCATTTTTAAATGAACTTGACGGCAGTGACATTGTTTTAGTTGGAGATTAAAATTACACAGATAATAAATAGTCCCACTAGACCTACTACCGAAAATCCTAACAAATCTATTCTTATTGACGTGTTTTTAACGAACACACCTCATAAATATTCAAATGTAGGTGTGTTTGCTAACGATTTAAGTGATCACTGTGTCATTGCAGCAGTAAGAAATACAAAACTCCATAAGATTAAACGTAGAATAATCTTTAAATGAAATTTGAAGCACTTCTGTGAGTAAGCATTTTTGCATGATTTGTCTTACTTTGACTGGGACAGAATTGCACTTATTGACAATGTGGAGCTAGCTTGGAAATATTTATTTATATGGTTTTATTGGAATTGTTGACAAGCATGCTCCCTTCCAAAGGTTAAGGGTAAAGGGACGTGATAACGCATGGTTTACCCCGGAGCTGGCTAATCTTCTTTGGCAGAGAAACCAAGTCTGGGCTAAAGCCAGGCAATCTGGGACGGATTCAGACTGGCTCAGTTTAAGACAGCTACGCAATTGCTGCACCTTTTTTATTAAAAAGGCAAAATCAGATTTTTATCTAGCAGCTACCACAGAAAACCAAAAAAAATCCCTGGAAATTCTGGAAAGCACTGAAATCGGTAGGCACTTTAATTTCTCATAATGAATTACCTCCATGTATTATCAATGACAAAGTCCTGATATCAGAAAAGTCTGCAATGTTGGAGTGTTTAAATAAGCACTTTGTGGAAGCTGGTTCCCTGTTTGAGTGTCAGTTCCTTGCAAGCAATGCAGCCCTGACAAACTGTTTAAATTCTTCAGGACCGCTCCCGAAATCTGTGGTGAGCAAACAGACCTTTTGCCTAACGCCTTTCTCTGTCGCCAATGTGCAAACAGCTCTCATTGCCTTGGACCCAAGTAAATCTCCTGGTCCTGATAATCTAGAGCTTTTTTTTGAGAATAGCTGCTGATTTTATTGCTAAACCAATTTCAATCATTTTTAATCTCACCCTGGTCAACAATGAGATTCCAATAATTTGGAAATCGGCCTATGTACTCCCTCTTTTAAAGGAAGGTGATCCCTCGCTTTTGGATAATTATAGACCGATTTCCAAGTTACCAGTTTTAGAATCATTGGTTGGTGATGAGATAAAGGACTATTTGGTTTACAACCATATTTTGTCCTACTCACAGTCTGGGTTTCGAAGGCAGCACAGTACTACTACTGCTACAATGGTCATTTCTGACATTATTGAAGCAATGGACTGCAAGAACACCTGTGTAGCTCTTTTTATAGATTTATTGAAAGCATTTGATACAGTGGACTATTACATTTTACTGGAAAAGCTACACAATATCGTTTTTTCTGACCATGCTGTTGACTCAGTGTTGTAGAACTCAGTGTGTTAATTTTGACGATCTCAAATCTGCAACACTGAATGTATCTGGTGTACCGCAAGGATCAGTCTTGGGTCCAATTTCATTTACCATTTATATTAATAACTTGGGTCAAGACATCCCACAGGCTCATTTCCATTTTTATGCTGATCATACCATTATTTATTGTAAGACTGCTACTTTACATCGAGCTTTTTCTTATTTACAATCTGCTTTTAACCTTGTTCACGTTCAACTGTATCAGCTAAAGCTAGTTTTGAATGTTGAGAAAACTAAGATTATGCTGCAAAATCTAAGAAGTCTCTGGACAGTCTTCCAAGTATTTTTACTATACATGGTGTGCAGACCGAACAAGTCCAATTGTACAAATATTTGGGTATATTAATTGATGATCAGCTCTCTTTTAAGTCGCACATTGATAAACTGGTACCAAAGCTCAAACTAAAAGTAGGATTTTTTTTTTGAAACAAAGCCTGTTTTTCTTGAAAAACCAGGAAGAGATTCGTTGCTGCAACCTTTCTCACTGCACTCAATTACGGTGACCTGCTCTATAGAAATGCGCCTAGCTGATGTTTGTCTTTGTTGGATACTACCAACATGGTCTACCACAGTGCTTTGAGGTTTGTGACTGGATGTAAAGCATCATTGTACCTTGTACAAAATGACAAACTGGCCCTCATTATCAGTAAGGAGGCACATACATTGGCTCACTTTTATTTATAAGTCAATGTTATGCTCCCCTCTTATCTTTACACATATAGATGGTATATATATCATGCAACATCAGTTCCGATAATGTGCGCTATGGTAACTTGTATTTGTTATCTGTACCTACGGTCCGTACAGAGCTCGGTAAGAAGGCCTTTAGTTATCCACCTGGAACACATTGCAGACTGATTTGCAGTTGCGAAATCTGATCCCTTTTGGTGAATTTAAACACCGCATGAAAGACTTTGAAGTAGACGCTATAAATTGTTGTCACTGCTTTTAAAATAACTAAGTCCTTTAAACTTACGGTATGTATAAATTGTACGTAAGTGGTCTAATGTTGTTTGTTTATGTATTGTGAGGGTCTTGTCAAATGTTCTCTGTTGTTGTGTGTGTGCTTGTGTTTCATATTTGTAACTGCTTTGTCAATATGCTGCTATTTTGGCCAGGTCTTTCTTGGAAAAGAGGTTTTAAATAAAGGTTAAATAAAAAAATAAATTAAAAAATGTGTTGAGGTGGTAGTGTTTTTCATTGCTCCACTCACACTTTCTCTACTATTCATTTCTGACTTAGTCAGTTCAAAAACTACATCCAAAGCCAACTTTCTCTGTCTCTCCTCCTCCTCATCTTCTACCTCTTCCTTCAACTTGTTGATGTCCTCCTGCACTTCCTTTTTCCATATTGGCATAGTTTGTTTACCATGCTAATCTAACGTCTTATCTGTAGTAAGCCAGAAATAGGCTGATTATAATGGTTTTGCAATTAGCTGATTAGTGATGGAGAGTGCTTGCTAAGGATGCTAGCCAGACGAGAGGACGCTTGATTAGATAATTATAATCATGTGTGTGTTTGAATTCTGATAGGAGTTATAATGCCACCATGTGAATCTATTATCACTTATGAAACCACTATAGTGGTTCATTGTGTGTATGTGTTTGTATACCTTACACTTGCTGTAATACCACATTTAGTTTATCTTTTTGATATTTTGTTTGGTGTTGGTGTTATTGTCCTATCCCCTACTTTCTGTTCCCACAGTGTTGTTTTATAGCCTCTCCTTTCTGTTCTCACTTCCCAGTTTAATATATTTTCCCCATTTACACTTCAGGGTAAAATGTTTTTTCAAGCCCGTCTGTTTTCCATTCTCTCACCCACACAGTTCCTTTAGTTTCTTCTGTCTAATTTACTGTTTGTCAAGCTGCGGCCCTTACTGTCACATGTTATCCCTGTTATGTGTGTGTGTTGTGGGCGTGGCTTACCCCTCACGCTTCAGTCAGCTTATCAACCCTCTGCTCAAATACCACAGCTCTCCTGTCACTGCTAGATTGGTCCGTGTACTTTGCGGCCAATGGATTTTCTTTTTGAAATGAAAAAAACAAAATCAAATCAAAAAAACGTCTCGTTTCCCAATTACCATTAATAAATAGGGAAATGAAAATCCCGAAACAAACTGTTTTTCGTTTTGACAATAAAAAACGGAAAACAAAAAAAGATCTCGTTATGCGATTTCCGTTTGTGTTTATAGATGGAAATCGGATATTCTAATACGAGTGTATACTTCCGGGTCACCAAAAAAACCCAATGCAAAATTGAGGAATAAGATTTATACACTCGTATTTGAATTTTTGATTTCCATTTATAAACACATCAAAGAAAATTGGATAACGAGATTTTTTTTTCATTTTCCATTTTTTAATATCAAAACGAAAAACTGTTTGTTTCCCGTTTTTTGTTTCCCTATTTACTAATGGTAATTTTTAAGTTAGTAAGTTTGTTTTTTTGTTTCAAAATGAATGTCTGTCTACTCTGTAGTTTAGTGGCTCTTGACTGGTCTTGTTTCATGATATATAGTCTTTTCCCTCATGCTTTGGTTATTTTTTTTTTCTTTCTGTGCCTCAAGATTCAAGTTCCAGTGTCTCTGTCCAACCATATACCTTGTGCCACTTCAGCTCAATCTCCTGCCATACTCCACGCCTGCCTGCCTGCCTGCCTTCTGCCATCGCCAGCTCCGGTCCCTTCCCCCATTCATTAAAACCATTTACTAAAACATCCTCCTCTGTGTCTGTGTTCGCTTTTGGGTCTGCCTAAAACAAAACCTAACAATGTTTACTACTTCAAAACAAAACTAATCCTTCAAACATTCTTACATGGCCTAGAGCTACACCAAGTAAGGACTCATTTACTGCTTAAAAGTTAACTTGCTGCTACAGTGCTTGAAGCTGTTCTTCCTGTGTGATTTCCCAGGAGAAATGTCTCAAGAAATGTTTTTTCCCTCTCTGAGACTGAAGCAACAAAACTGTACCTACTGTATGCTGAAACTAGTTTCCATAGAATTACAAGTGTTACAGCTATTAACTGCTAAAAATAAGTGAATAAATATAGTATAGTATTATTGATTCTTTCTACTGCAGAAATGTATTTTAGACTCACTGTATTTACTTCCACAGTTTATTGTCTTTGAGTCTTACAAGTGTTGGCATTAATGTCCTCAAAATGAAGGAGAAGCTATTCAAGGGAAAAGAATTTAGAAAGCTCATGTCTGCTCTTGACCTTTTTGCTCAGGGTAGGATTCAAGTCTTTATTACAATAATTCTAGGGGGTTTTTCTCTTATGCTTTGACTTCCTCGATTTTCTAGCAGCTGTGATGTAGGACAGAAAGATTCATATTGACTTTCAAAAGAATTCTTGCACATCAAACACTTCCGATTTAGCTTTAAAGACCCTGCACATCCAGGCAGGTGTTTTCAATTACCATGGCCGATTAGACCTCCATTCAGGTGGAAGATGTGTGGAGCTATGTTGCAAATTACGTGATGTCACAAAAATGTATGTGTCAGTAAGAAGAAGAATAGTGTAGGGCGTAGTTGCCCTAACAGGTGCAACAACATAGTAGTAAGAGAGATGTCAATCAACCATGTGTACATGCCCACACAGTCCTGAGAAGAGGTATTCTTTGCATAAGTGAAAACACTTGTGTGGGTGGACCATGGGTCTGTAGGGGCTTTCAATAAAAGTGGTACACTTCCTGAATTTCTTAGATTGATAATAGCTATAAAACTGCCAGGAAGTGCATTGTATCTATAATTGTGGGGCATATATCTGTTCAAACATCAGAAACCAATCTTGATGAGGAAGACAGAGTTGATGTGAGCATCAACAATGAGGCATTTAATTTAAAATCGCTTGACAAATTACCTGACTTCCCCAATAAATTATAGAATCTCTTCCAAATCTTACACCTTATTGCATTTAAATATGCTGAGGTGGGATGATAATGACAATAATTTAAATGATAAACTCAAATTTCATTAAAGATTTTCAGATACACTGTAAGGAATGTGATCCGTACACTTTTTACTGGTTTCCATTAGTTCATTTATGTAGAAAATTAAGTTTATTCAGCTGTTGCAGATAATCCGCTAAATGCCTTAAGTGGCAAGGATTTATTTATTTAAAGTAAGAGTAAAAAAAATATAACATTAAATTTAAATACTCAAACAACAAGCAAAAGCTTTTTTGTACATGGAAGCTTTTAGACCAAATTTAAAAGGTTGCACCCTGAGGAAGTGTGTGTTTTAGAAAATGTGCATTTTTATCTTCAACCTTGTGCGTTATAGTCTCTCTCTCCCTCTCTCTATGTAGCTGGAAGTAATACTGTTAAAATATATAAATACTTAAAATTTTAATTTTTAAATCCTCAGTGTTAAAAACATGTTGAGCTCAGCACGGCTGGGAATGGAGTGGGTTTGTTGCATTAAAAAGTGTTAGTAAGAGATGTATCCCACAGACACACGAGCTAAAACCTGTACAACATAAACCCGTGAACAAGTGAAGAGGCCAAACTCCCATCAGACTGCACGTTATTTGTGAAAGTCTCAAGCCTACCAGTAGAAATTTCAGTAATACCATTCCTACTGCTTTGTTCTTGGCTCAAAACCATCGCTCATCTGCTATACGAAAGTCACAGCCATCAAGTTATTTTTCATCAGGAAACAAAAGGAGCTATTTTCTTGAATCAAAGCCTCCCACTCTGCATTCATAATGATGGATTATGGCATCAGATTGATGAGGATGGCTGTCTGAAGGGTATTTAGAGGTATTTCAGACTAAACGGGATCCTGTGAGCAGCTGAGGGTGTTTTGATTTTGGAACAGACAGTTTATAACCCACTGCAGGCATCAAGAAACAGCTTGTTTGCCCAGATGCATTCTGGCATCGCTGTCTTGACTGAGGAGAGATGGCCATGATGAACAAATTCTGACAATTTGATAGTTTAAAATTAGTGCTGGACAACGATTAAAATTTTTAATCGCAATTAATCGCATGATTTTGAAGTTATGCGCAAAATTGAATAATGAATTCTAAAGTAGTGTATTGCGCACTTTTAATTTAAATATACTGCTATATACACAAGTGCAATAACATGGTTTGCAAACACTTTAAACAAATTTTTTTACCAGCAGTATTCCCTTTACACAAATCGCAACTTAAACATTAAAATAATCAAATCAAAAATAAACCAAAGCTATTTAACAATGCCAGGGCATTAGCTTTTATCTAGGTTATTAAAATAAGGTGGAGTCCAGAGCCACAATCATTTCTCTTATAAGACCTCTAACTCCTACCCTCTAACATTCACTTCCTGTGCTCTTCTTCTGTCCCTTTACAATTATCCTGTATTAATTGCACTTTTTGTTAACTCTTACTTCTTTCCGTAGGTATTTACCCCATTGATGCGATATTAGCCCTTACTAGTATTTATTAGTGCTCTTACTAGTGTGTATTGTCAGTTGCAGTTATTGTGCTGTATTTGATGCTTTGTTGATGGTTGTATGTTGTTCCTCAAATGTAAGTCACTTTGGATAAAAGTGTCTGCCAAATGAGTAAATGTAAATTTATTTTTTTCTTTTATCTGGGAGCAGCATAAAGAGTCTATGCTCAGTAGCAAGTGTCCCTATTTGAGTAAGTGCTTGCCTCACACACATGCCTGCTCGCTGCTGAAGTTGAATTGTCTTGAACTTTTAATGATGCACTGCACAAATCATTGGAAGAGACTGATCCTTGCTGTTTGTGAGTTTCCAGAATCTATTACTATTTACTAAATAGTTATCAACAGGAGGGAATTCGCATGGCTGAGCATCCCTGCAAAACTAGATGAAGGCCTATCAGGTAAAGTTATTAAGTTAAATAGGCTACAGCTGTGTAGCGCATGAAAGCCGTTGGTTACTCTCCATAGAGCGCCTGCTGTTTACTCTGTTCATCTGAACAGCGCAGAGCAACCTTCGCAGGCCAAGCAACTACGCTGTGATTTTAAGAACGTTCCTAAGACCGAAATCTTCCCCAATACTAATCAGCATGCAGTGTGTAGCTATCCACTTCGCTATGGCATTTAATTGTTCGCTTGTCTTGCTTTTATCCAACGTAGTCTGCCGAATCCTCCCTCCACTGCTAGTTTGGGTGGGGGATTTGCAGGCTGATCAACATCCCACCCCTCCTGTGACCCATGGTTTGACTGTATGTGTATTCAGAGCCAGTGAAAAATGGACTTTCAATATAATAAAAAAAAATCTTAACGTGCAATAAAATAATTGTTGGTGTTAATTAATTTCACAATAATAATGCGTAAACGTATGCAGCCCTACTTAAAATATATATAAATTTTCACCAAGTAGCATATAGTTTCATAATGATCTATCATTGGGTTGCATCCACATAAAAATTCCAGGGTTTAACAGGATGAGTGTGTTTTTGTAAGTGTGTGTGTGTGTGTGTGGCATATGGCATATTACCCTGATAGATGAAAAAGCCAAAAGCACCCAGAGGGAATTCTTTGATCCCTGTGAAGCCCCCCAGGAGCTGATGTGGAATCACTCTCGCACCATGTTGTCCTGACCTCATCAATTAGGACGGAAATTGAAAGACTTCAGTGTTGGGACAGGTGAATTTGACGTTTCTCGCATAGTGTGAAGTGTATACATATACAGTATATATATTGTGTATCAAAAAAAACTGTCTTTAAGGCTCATCATGTATGTATGTATGTATGTATATATGTATGCACATACACCCACACTTAACACATACCTCGTGCTGCTGCAGGGTTCAAATCTGAACACAGTAAAAATTTAATTTGGAACAAAATGTAAGAAAACAACACATTTATTTGAATCAGGATCTGAATGCCTTTTTTTCAGAATTTATTGTGGGTCTCCTATCCACCTGACATTACCATGCATCTTTTATCCAGAGTGTGTTTACATCTGGTAGAGCTAAATTATGTACCGGCAAGACCTGGAATTAACTTGCAGCCCTGCTTTACCTCTCGGAATCTGACCGATCCTTTCCTCGCCAAAACACACATCGCCATGCATAACGCTTGTTCTCCCCTTGGCAGTAACAATTTTTCTCACGATGTGCTCATGCCGCAAGCAGCTTGACTGATGGGGTCGCTCACTTCTGAATGATTATTATGGTGGAGTTACAATAATTGCATTTATGCATTGTTTTGCTGCTAAAAGTTGGCCAACAGGCAAATACTTTTTGCTGCTTTGTTTTTGTCTTTCATACTGACAAACATGGTTGCTAAACAGGCAGTGTTTAGATAGCAGAAATGGAAAAAAAATTGAAAATTCTTTAATTCCGTTTTGTAAACATCCAGGCCTTCACCAATCATCATTTCTAAGATACTCATTCATACAGACTTTCAAATAAAAGTTATGGTCAAAGTTAATAGCTAATTTTTTATACCAGGAATGCCTTTTTTACATGATTTCTATTGTTCTTTATGAACATTTGTCATCGATGAATATCAGAGAAACTGCTATCACTGGAAAGAGTTAAGTTCTGCTAATTCCAGCAATATGTGTATGATTTCTGTTAGTTCTAGTCTCTTGACATTGAGAAATTATGCAATTTTAGAAACAAAATGTATCAATGTTAAAAATCAGCTTCATGCCTTTGTTTTAAGCCGAGTCAATACTGTAACACACTTTTTTCTGGAATCTGATAAAACCATTGAGAGACTTAATGCTGATTCAAAACTCTGCTGCTCGAATATTAACCAAAACCAAGAGGAGAGAGCACATTAGTCTAGTTTTAGCTGCTCTGCACTGGCTTCCTGTAACATTTAGAATTGATTTTAAGGTCATCTTCCTTATAAAGCCCTTGATTGGTTAAGACCAAGTTACATTGCTAATTTACTTGTTAACCATTTGACTTCCAGAACACTGCAATCAACAGCCAGAAGAAAACTGGGGATACAACGTCTGTCAATTGTGCCCCAAACTTATGGAACCCACTTCCTATAGATACCAGGGAAGCCAGCTCTCTAAATACTTTGATGCTAAAACTCTGCTGTTTGCATTTGGCTTCGCACTTATGCACTGCTGCACTTATTTTGAAACTTTACTTGATTTTACGCATTCTATGAATCCTAATTTTTTACTTTATTTTTATTATTATGATTTATTGGTTTTAGTTTTCATGTTTTTTATGCATTCTACATTTGCTGTTTTATCTTTATCTTATTTTATTATTATTATCAAATGGGTTTTATTTTCCATTTTATTTCACATTAACTATGACATTCTATCCCTGTATTCATACTCACTCATGTCTATTTTCATGTGAAGCACTCGTGCTTGTTGTCAGGGTTTGGTCTGTGTGTTCTGTCTGTGTGTTCTCTCTATCTGTTCTCTGAATCACCTTGTTTGTGCCGTTCCCTGCTTTAGTTTGGTAAACGTTTGTCTCTGTTGTTGTTCGGTGCTTTGTTTCCTGTCCTGAATACAAAATGTGTCCCACCTGCTTTTGCCCCCCTCCCTGCTTCTGTATGTCTGTATGTATTGTCCGAGTCCCAGTTACCTTGTAGCATGAAATAAAACTTAGCTATGAATTTTAATACATTTATGAGAATTAATACCCAGGTATGAATTTTAATATTCAGAAAATATCAAAAATCCATAAAAGCTCTCAATAAAAAGGGCACCACCGGAGTTGTTTCTTCCGCCGTGTTGCTGGGAAACGGCCTCACACTCTCGGTTAGGACAACTTAAAGCTGTCGGGCCAGTTGCTTTCTCTGCCAGGGAATTTCTCCGGGGTCCGTCTCTGGAAGGCTTATGGAAGAAACTTGCAGTGGGGGCCATCCCGACCCCGTCTCGGGTCAGGTTTAAGTCGTCCTTGGTGGTTGCTGGCGAGCCACGTGGCTTGGTCTGACCGCCGTGGGCTTAGCTCGACGAAAAAGCTTAAAAGGGGAACTTGGTCGTTTCTGAATTAGACCAGTGTAACTTAACGGACTGATAACTTTAACAAAACAAAAGAAGAATGAAAATAAAACAAAATAAAGTTTCTGTTAAATGAGGGACAAATCGATGTTGCGGCACTTCGTGCGTGTAGCTTCAAGCGAACAAAGGCCTGCTGCGCTGGTTGAACTCTTAGGGCATTGCCTGGAGAGGCACGCCGGACGCGTGCCGAAGCGTCCAGAGAGCAGAGCGGAAGACCAGAGTACGGGGGGAAGAGCAGAGCAGAGTAGAGAGCGACGTCGTGTGTCACGCTTTTGTTGTCTGGGGCGTGGTTCCCCAGAGGGCGTTTCCGGTTTCCCGAGGGACTGTCATTCTAAACTTTAATGTCTAAAAGAAAAGAAATCTATTTGCGCGTATTATAATCAAATATCTTCCACAATCAAACCTCAATGGTCAAACGGTTGTACCGTTCTAAGTTAAGCATTTGGTAACAGGAAACAATTCTCGCAGTTTAGGATTTCCTGCCTTATCCAAGGAGATTCTGATTGGCTGTTCAGGGAAATGCTAATCGCTGGTTAATGTCCCTTTGTCAGTTTAACAGTCAGGCACCGCGTTATCAGCTTCGGAATCAAAAAGGTGCCATTTTTATGATCAGGCTGCTCAGGGATAGCACTTAGAGAAAGCAACTTTTCCACCCACCTTCTGTTGGGGTCTCTTTAGCAGTCTGTTGAAGTTGATCTTTAACCCCCCTGCTCCTCTCTGGGAGAGGAAAAGAGGAATTTGGAGTAGCTCCAAATTTATTTAATATAAAATGAACAAATCCACACAGTTGTCCCACTACAACCTGTTGTTACATCGTCAGTGTGTTGAATGTCTCTGTTTGCTCATTGTTCCTGTTGCCTGTTGGATATAGAAGACATCTCTACCTCTTTTTAGTGGTGTTTGGACTCTCTTGGCTTGGCCTACCACCTGTTTCATGTAAGCATATTCTGCTCTTATTATTTTCAACAACTAAACATACCAACTGACAAGCAAAACTTAATTTGCCAATTGTCTCAAAATAATTCTGAACAAAATTAGAACAGTTATTCTCAGCAAGTCATCTCTCCTTTGCCAACTGGTTCTGTCACAGTTGGTCCTGTGACACTTGGGGGTTTCTTTTTTTTCCCTGTGGTGTTCTGTGGGCATGTGTGGGTGTGTCTTTCACTTGGCTGGGAGCTGATCACCCGGCGAGGCTAAACACCTGTTGCCAATTCTCATCTACACCTGGCCTTAAGATGTGGGGCTCCCTGAGACTCATCGCCAGATTATTCCTAGCCATCGCAAGTTACCAAATCCGGTGTGTTTTAGTCCTGCTTGGAGGATCTTTGGGAGAGGTGTTTGCCACTGCCCAAGGTTGCCTGCCCCTGCTCACATCTCACCTACTAACACTCTGTACTACTAGATCCTCAATTCTCTGTGAATAAACTCTTTTCTTTAACTGGCCTTGAGTGATCTATATCTGCACCCCGGTCCTCAGTCTTACGAAAACTGAACAGAATAATCTGGCCAAATTATGGACCCTGCGGATACAGATGCTCTTAGACAAGCCTTGGCTTTTCAGGGACAAAGAGTTGGACAGATGGAACGTGATTTTACTGAGGTTATGGACACCTTGCGGAACTTGTCACTCACAGTCAGTCAACTAGACTCCAGGCTGCAGACTGCCACAGCCCGTAGCTGCATCCTCACCGTCTGGCACACCCGAGCCACCTAGCACCCCCGCCCCACCTGGACGTGAACCGTTCTTCCCCACACCGGAACGATATTCATACTCTAGGAGCATGTGGGCAGTTCATTGTGCAGTGTTCTCTGGTTTTTCAACAACAACCTCACACCTATGTCTCTGATCAAGCTAAAATAGCCTACATGATAAGTCTGATGTCAGGCCGAGCTGCAAAATGGGCTACAGCCTTGTGGGCTAGTGAGTCTCCAGTTTATAACTGCTTAAAGGATTTTTTGGTGGAATTTCGCAAGGTTTTTGACCACTCTGTTAAAGGGAAAGAGGCGGGGGAAAGACTACTTTCACTACAACAGGGAAGTGGTTCAGTAGCGGATTATTCAGTAGAATTTAGAATTTTGGCTGCTGAGAGTGGGTGGGGGCAAACTGCTTTACAGCGGGTATTTGTTCGGGGATTATCAGAAGTTATGAAGGATGAGCTTGCTACCAGAGATGAGCCTGACAGTTTGGATGAACTAATTTCCCTAGCAGTTAAGGTTGACAATAGATAGAGAGAGGAAGAGGGAGAGATTGAGCCGCATTGCCAGAAGCCCCCAGCCCATTTTCGTTCCTGCCCTACTCGATCAGAAGCCAGCTCATGAGGCCCTGCATTCCCCTGCCGAGGAGCCCATGCAGTTGGGGAGAGCCAGATTTCCTCCTTATGAACGTCTGCGACGTCTAAAAGCAGGTCTGTCTATTGTGGTGAGTCAGGACACCTTATCGCCGCCAACCCAGCGCTGCTAGAAGCCCAGGCTCACTAATAGAGGGGAGGTTGTTAGTGAGCCACTCTGTAACTGAAACTTCAATCCCTCTACACGCTTCCTGGTTAATGTTTCGATTCTGTGTGACAAGACTGTACCTCTCTCAGCCCTCATAGACTCAGGTGCAGATGAGAGCTTTATTGATGCTGCAGTTGACTCCGCCCTGGGGTTGGTTACAGAGGCACTAGATGAACCCAGGGATTACCTCTCCTCACTCCCCTGTGATTCTGGGTCTGCCCTGGCTTAAATGCCATAATCCCTTGATTGACTGGTCAGCTAATAAGATAATTAGTTGGAGCCCTTTTTGTCATTCACATTAGCACAGATCTGCATTAGCCCCCAGTCAGACCACACCTACTCCTGTTATTGAACGCCCCGATCTCTCTCTTGTTCCTCCTGAAAATCATGATCTGGGAGAGGTTTTCAACAAACAGAAAGCCCTGGGACTACCACCTCACCAGCCATACGACTGTGCTATTGAGTTAATGCCAGGAGCTACACTGCCCTCTAGTAGACTGTATAATCTCTCCCGTTAGGAAAAGGAATCTATGGAAAAATACTTACATGATTCTCTGGCAGCTGGTCCCTCCTCATCTCCTCTAGGGGCAGGGTTTTTTTTTTTTGTGGGGAAGAAGGATGGGACCCTTCGCCCATGTATTGACTTCCGGGGGCCTCAATGACATCACTATTAAAAATAAGTACCCCCTGCCACTCATAGACCCTGCATTCAAACTGTTAAATCAAGCCAAAATCTACACCAAGCTTGACCTGGGAAATGCTTACCATCTCATTCGGATTACGAGGGGAGATGAATGGAAGACAGCTTTTAACACTCCCTTGGGCCATTTCGAGTACCTGGTTATGCCATTTGGATTGACCAATGCACCTGCTGTTTTCCAAGCCATGATTAATGATGTTTTAAGAGATATACTTGACAGATTTGTTTTCGTCTATCTGGATGACATACGGATCTTTTCCCGTGATCTGGAGGAACATTGACTGCATGTAAGGTTAGTATTGCAAAGACTGCTGGACAACAAACTGTATGTAAAAGCGGAGAAGTGTGAGTTCCACATGAATTCTGTTTCCTTTTTGGGATTTATCATATAGCAGGGGCATGTGAAGGCAGATCCTGTTAAGATCAAGGCATTGGAGGAATGGCCCACACCTTCCAACAGGAAACAGCTGCAGCACTTTCTCGGGTTTGCAAATTTTTACCGCAGATTTATTAGGAATTACAGCAGTCGGGCAGCCCCACTCACTCGCTGTACCTCTCCAGCAACCCGTTTTGAGTGGAACACTGAGGCTGATGAGGCTTTTCGGACTGTGAAACTGCGTTTCTCTTCTGCACCCATTCTAGTCCACCCTGATCCGTCGTCAGTTTGTTGTTGAGGTTGACGCCTCCTCAGGATTCGGAGCGGTGCTATCCCAGCGGACGCCCATGGACAATAATGTTTTCCCGTAAGCTGTCCTCTGCTGAGAGAAATTATGATGTGGGCAATTGGGAATTGCTAGCGGTTGTGCTTGGAACAGTGGAGGCACTGGCTGGAAGGGGCTAAATTACCTTTTATTGTGTGGACTGAAAATCTATCATATCTGAGGGGAGCTAAGAGGCTTAATGCTAGACAGGCTTGATGGGAAGATTTGATTTCACAATTTCCTATCATCCAGGTTCTAGGAACATAAAGCCCAATGCACTTTCACACCAGACAAGCTCGAAGGATCCCCCCACTGAACCTGAACCCATTCTCCCTCCGTCATGTCAAGCAGAGTGGGAATTAGAAACTGTGGTACGGGATGCACTGCAGTCCTCACCGGACCCGGGTACTGGGCCTGCTAACCGCTTGTTTGTTCCTGTCCCTGTCAGATCGCAGGTACTCCAGTGGGGGCGCACTTCCCGCATGGCCAACCATCTGGGTTTCCATCAGACCCTTTTCGTGATTAACAACGTTTCTGGTGGCCAACCATGCCCAAAGACACTAGGGAGTTTGTGGCTGCTTGTCCATCTGTGCACGTAGCAAGTCTTCTCACATGTCTCCAGCAGGTCTCTTGCGCCCCCCTGCCTGTGCCAAGCCACCTTTGGTCCCACATAGCAGTGGATTTTGTCTCTGTTCTCTGTAAATAAACTCTTTTCTTTAACTGGCCTTGAGTGTTCTGTATCCACACCCCGGTCCTCAGTCTTACGAAAACCTAACAGGTTCCTCGTTTTCTTTTTTCCTCTCCAACATCATTTCAAACATCACAAATTCAAACATTACACCAGGAGTAGTGTTGTTTGCAATTGTTGTTGCAATCAAAGCAGTCCCTTTTAATTCCTTTAAGGGTTTAATGTAACATATCTTGCTGATTCTTCATATTGGTTTGAAACATCAACAGAAATGTGAAAACTAGGGCTTTTATATTTCCAGATTTAGTTCCTAGAAAAGTTTGTTCAGGAAAAACATCACAGCTACACGCCTGACTCCTGAAACTTACTCTAACCTTAAGTTAACCCTAAAATGTGCTGAAACTGTCACTATATCCTGGCCGTTGCACCTGAGACAGATAATCTGCGAAAACAATCTGATTCCTCCACATTCTCCAAATGGCATTCACAAGAATCCACTGTGACTAAATCAAAACAACCAATCAGAGCCAGGAGGAGTCTCACACACTGTGCAGCTCCTGCATGCTCTCACTCAGTCAAGCTCAGTATCTTCAGCGTGCGGCTTCAGGAGGAGCATCATATCAATGACTGGCAAAGAGGTATGATGACAAACAGTAGGGAATAACATTTGAGGGGGACAGTGGTGTGTTTTGCGTACTAGCCTCACATCATGATGTTAGACACAGCTGCCTCAGAAGCCTGGGGTGCTTTGCTCTGGGGGGAAAAATGTCCTCACATTTCAAAATGTCCTCACATTTCAAAATGTCCTCACATTTCAAAATGTCCTAACTTTTCAGGTATAAAAATCTGTCCTCACAAATGTAGAAACACACACATTCACACAGCCAGTCTATACACAGATGTACAAACACAAACAGACCTTTACAGAACAGGGAGAACCTGCAACACACACACACACACGCTCAAAAGATATCCCATTCCAACGGCCCGCCCGTGGGCCGTCAGGTCCCGGAGGCAGCTTTCGGTAAGTGCACACAATTGCTATGTTAGCTTCATACTCATATGATACCGTTTGACAGCTAAAATCCCCATGATTCGACCAATGCAAAACTTTTCAAGATACAATCACCGCAGTGGGTACAATCTGCGCCTCTGTCAGACCAGCTAGTACAATCAAAATTGACGCGACTCACCTATGAAGCCTCATAGTAATCCACCGATCGACAAAAATGGTCTTGTTTCAATTTCAAAGGTCCAGATGATACAATCCAGTAAAGATATTTAGTCCAAAACCCATTATTCCATCAATAAATCCCCAGGGACTGCTGCTGCATCCTTTCATATTTTCCAGCAGATGTGGCTGGTATGTCACTATAACCGTAATAAATTCGATTTGAATGTAAACAACTATGATATCATGTATTCAAATTAGCCGCAGAACTTTGACCTTTCGAGTGACACTAAATCCAACCCAATAGGAGCTCACATGTCCGTTTCACAGCCAACAAAAGCCCGCATTGTAAGGAATCATGCCGTGGGTAGGCCGAGCCAATTGCAAGCAATTGCAAAGCAATTGTGATGATGACTGGCACTTTGTAGAGCCAATAAAATTCTGATTTAATACTTATCGAGATGTGCTATTTAGCGGTTCTGTGCATGCGTATAACCCACAAGAGTGGTCTGTTTCCACGCCCATAAATCTGTGCAACCTTGCTGTTGGGCATGCCGTCGAGACAGTGGCTGACTGTCAGCAATATCAAAAGAGATATCATTAGTCTACCAGAATACGCTACCCCTGATATCTTAAATAAAGATGGCATAATGTAGTATTTCAGCATGCTCCCCATCTCCTTACAGTACACATGCATTGAGTAGTGGTGCAATATACCATATCACATCATATAAAATGATTCTGTAGTGGGAGCATTATTGGATAGAGGATATTATATTATTATCAGAATACGCTACCCCTGAAATGCTGTTATAATATAATCAAAAAACAGAAGATGTCATAATACTGTGAGAGTTGTAACTTTATGGGATTGGAAAAGGGAACACATACGGTAGCATTTTTCGACAAGGCAGCATATATCGTCAGAACACCGGCTAATACGGAGCAATGCAATAGCAGCCGCTTGCTGCTAATGGGCGGTGCTGTTTTAGAAAAAATATGCTAAGCTATAAACCTGTGTAAAATAGTCATTTTTCATGGTATTGGTATGAAATTTAGCTAGCTAATAAGTCTCAGCAATAGCTGTCTGCAAGCATTTTCAAGCGGAAATGAAAAATATATTAGTTTTAGTGTGTTTAAACTAATTTCCAGTAGCACTTACAATCATTCTGACTTTTTTTTCAGAGAAGCCCAAAACCGGGTCATATGGTCAGTCAAACGGTTCAAGAACTACATTCAATTTACTTTGGATATGCCTTGAATTTTACAGGAATGTTATTCACATATACACCTAACAACACACATGCAGGTATGTCAAATCTGATCCACAGTTACACGTTAGTATGTCACTACTGCACACACTGCTCCTGCAAAGGCTCTCTTTCTCTCCCTTTCTTCTCTCTCACTCTCTCTCAGTCATACGCCTATGTCACTCTGCCAGACGGTGACAGACATAGCATAAGGTAAACATAGGTTGTTCTACTCAAATATTTGACCATGACATTGCTCACTTTCTGTGTGTGTGTGTGTGTGTGTGTGTGTGTGTGTGTGTGTGTATCGCAATTTGCCTTCTTCACCTATTGTCCTCGGATGTCATTTACTATTTACTGAAACCACCATTGTCCCCACCCAACTTCTTCTCTCTCCTCTTCTGTTAATCTATAGCATGCTATTGTACTCTGACTTTAGCTCTTCCCAGATCTATCTAGCTCTGTTTTTTCTCGCTATCTTCTGTCTTTCACCTATCTATCCATCATATTTCTCCTGTCTCATTCCCTTCCTCTATATGATAAGAGTATTGAACTGAACCAATAAGAAGTATCAAGAAGCATCAATAAGAGTGTCAATAAAATCCTAATGATACCCATCCCAACTCATCAGAAAATGTCCGGCCCATTTCTATGTCCTGATATTAAAATCTGGCCCAATTGAATTTATAATTGAATAGCCCTGGTGTAGAACCAGCAGAATACAATGAGTTCAATCAGGTAACTCGGGCAAAGGCTGCACCGAAGCAACACACACTGGAGGATACTTTTAAAAGGAGAGAGAAATTCGGTAACACTTTCTATGAAGGTCATCGCAATAATGACTTATGCATACATTTATAACACGATATAATGCGTCCATAAGACATTATAACAATTGCTAAAATCATTTACAAACATGCATTAGGCACTATAGCAAAGTTCATGAAATATTATGACGTTTTAATTTAATATTTTATAACAATAGTAACCCTAGTGTATATCAATGTGCGCCAAGAATCTCTGACCATGTTCCATAGTACATTATAACCATCGACTCTGCCGCGTTATGAATACACTTTAGTCACAATTTAGAATTAGTGATATAAAATGGAATAATGGATTGTTATATAGCATGTCAAGAGTTAAAATGTCCATCCCTGAATAATATATTACAGGTGGGCATAATACCATATGAACTAATTATAAGACCTTATAACACGTAATTGTTTGCTTTAAGTGACACACATTTTGCGCAGGAAAACAACTTTTATTTATGTTTCTTCACTTTATGAACAATCTGTATGAATTTTGAACATTTTGCAGTTGCAACACATCATAATTATATCAAGGACACTCATTCTCAGGGTGGTGAAAGATCGCTGAAGAGAAGACCTGTTGCCGACCAACATCATGTAAGAAGAGGCTCAGATGTTGTCACAGATGAATGGCGAGCCTATGGACAGGCCCTAACAGATGCAGTGGACGATTAAAGACAACCACTTCACAAAACGGATTAAAGGACATTTTAAAGTAATTGAATGGGGATACTTTTTGGGCAGTAGGAATGAGAATCTCTTGGCACCTTACGATTCAATTTGATTACAATTCAGAGGACAGCGATCCATCTTGATGCATCTTTTTTTTCTATGATTTCTGGTTAATTACAAAGCATTTCATTTGCATGGTCAGAGATTCTTGGCGCACATTGATATAAACTATTATTATTAGTTATAAAACATTAAATCAAAAGGTAATACGTTATGAACTTTGCTATAGCCCCTAATGCATGTTTGTAGGTGATTATAACAACTGTAAAAATGTCTTATGGACGCATTATATCGTGTTATAAATGTATGCATAAGTCATTATAGTGATGACCTTCATAGAAAGTGTTACCAGAAATTCAATTGCAGATTTGAAGTGTGCACTGTAACTGTATAACGCAGATCGGGATTCGGGGGGCAAAAATGTGATCAGGACATCCCAAGTTTTTATATTTAAAATTTCATTTTATTTGCCCAAGTCAGTTTCACACCAGTGGTACCAGAGGCAGCATGTGAAGCTGAGGGAATATGTCTCCGAATCCATTAGCACCAGATCCCCCCAAGGCTGTGTCCTTTCCCCTCTGATCTTCTCCCTGTATAACAACAACTGCACCTGCTGTCATCAGTCAGTCAAGCTCCTGAAGTTTGTGGATGACACCACCCTCAGAGATCATCCCTGGTGGAGATGAGTCTGCCTACAGACAAAACGACTTGGAGCTCAATGCTCTTAACACAATGGAGATAGTAGTGGAGCCCTGTGTGACTTCCCAGTCTACACTGTGGGTTCATTCCATTTCTTCATCACCATTTCTCGGGTTTGGAGGCCAAAACCTCACACCACAAGAACAGTTTTCTTACTAATGACCCATCTCTGCTTCTATTTCCCACCTCATGTCTCTTTTTGAGTTAGTATGCCAATCTGTCATCCTCTCCTCTCCCTTTCTATCTCTCTGAATCTCTACTTCCTCATTCCGTTATACTCGGAAGATTTCTCATCTCGAGCGCCATCTTAAATCTCAGACCTCATCTTGTCTCTGTCTCTCTCTTCCTCCACTTCCCCAGGTCTCTTTCTCATCTCCGTCTGTCTCTCTGTCACTTTCTCTTTCCATTTTCTCACCACATATATTCCTAGACATACATATTTATGTTCTCAAATTCTCTTACATAGTCAGCCCTTCTCCTTCTCTCTCTATCTTTTTCTCTCTCCCTCTCCACCTCCTTGGATCCAGTATTTCATGCGTGAATAATCCATGTCGGTTTAATCCTTTTAGCTATTCTCCCCTGTAGCCTAATGAGCCTATAGCGATGCTGCACTGTCTCACATACACACACATATATACACACACACATGCACAGCAGCAATCAGTATGCTTAAGAACATTAATACCACCTTAACAGGATTTATCTCTCCTCTGGGTTCTTCCCCTACCTCTCCTTCTCTGGTCTGGTCTGTCTGTCTGCTCCTCTCAGTTTTTCTCGATTTGATCAGGCTAGGCCATTTTAATGACATTATTGCTATTTTGTCTTTACCAGGAATAACATTCGCTAAGTAGTTTAGGGGCAAATTTGAGTCACAAATCTCCTGTTAGTAACCACGGTTGGTGCCATAATAGATATCCGATGGAGACTTGGCTTAGTAATTGTAGAAAATAGAAAATAACTTGTTGAAAAAAAGACAAACTTGAAACGTGGCTAAATAATTGTAAAAGAAAAATAAAATATAATGATCAGCTGATAAAAAGACTCTAGCTCTGTTTCCTGTACTTAGGCACAGTGGTGTTTCGAACTAAATGCTAAATGTCAGTACTCTAACATGAGAAAAATGTATGATGAGGAAGGATTGTTCAAATAGTGGATAGAGAATCTCGATCACCTTTCAAACAAATTCAGGCTGACCTGCAAACACAGGTTATAACCCTAACCCCCCGCTGACACAGAAACATAAAAAAGCAAGAAATGAGTTTGCCAGAACTTATCTGAGGAAGCCAAAATCCTTCTAGGAGAATATCCTGTGGACATATGAGACTAAAATAGAGCTTTTTTGGTAATTCTTCTGTTTTCAGAAAATGTAAAAGAAGACTTTCCTTATATTCAAACATGAAGATGTTCACTGATGTTTTGGGGTTGCTTTACTGATTCAGGCACCGTATGTCTTGACTGTACGCAAGGCATTATGAAATTTGAAGACTACCAAAGAATTCTGGGGAGCAATGTACGACCTAGTGTCAGAAACCTGGCTCTCCGTCAGAGTTCGAGGGTCTTACAGCAGGACAATGACCTAACGCATACTTCAAAAAACAGACAAAGCACTGGAGAGTTCTGAAGAGGCTAGCAGTGAGTCCAGATCTAAATCCCATAGAGCAACTGTGGAGAGATCTCAAAACAGCAGTTGGGAGAAGGAACCCATCAATCTCAGACCTGGAGCAGTTGGTATAAGAAGAGAGGTCTGAAATTCCAGTACCAAGGTGTAATAAACTCACTGATGGTTACAGCTGTCAATTGATTTTAGTTAATTTTTCCAAAAGGTGCTACCAAATAGTAAGTTGAGCGTGCCGACCATTTTGCCCAGTCCATTTTTGGAATTCTGTGTGGAATGTCTCAGATTTGGCATTTAGACCAACACGGCTGTCAGGGGTAAGTTAGAATAATATATTATCCATGATACTAATCTTTAGCCATGTTATATATTTCTGAACAAGATTACAAGATGCCTCACAATAAAAAGAACATCAACAATGATAGAAAAGCAGCAGTAAAATTGGAAATCTTCATAGACACAACCAGAGACAATTTAGAGGAGACATGCCACTCAATCACATCCTCAATACAACTCTATGTGGAAAGCCTGTAACGGTAAAGATGGCGGTTATCCCACCCCTCCTGCTAGAAAGCCAATCGTCTGCTTTTGACAGCCAAAGCAGGAAATATATTTCATCCCATTGTGTGGTTCCACTGACGTAAGGGCCTGTGTTACTTGTACTGCGCATGCGCGGAAGTGGTGACGCATGCGTAGTAGCAGTGAAACGGTTGGGAAAAACGCTTTTTAAACTTTATTTTAGGGCAAAGTTGTCAAACTTTTTTCAGCGATTTTTATCAGATTTTAATGCTGATTCTATTCATGTAGTTTTTATGTCCCGGTGACCTGTAAGACCTGTGCAGTTCTGGCTCTCTCCCCATTCATTTAGATAGGAGCCTGGTCTTGTTCATCCGAAATAGGACTTTCATCTGAAAAAGGGCTTTGACACAACTCAGGAGCACTCTGCATTAGGAAGTTAAAATGTTCTTTTTCATGAAAATACATGTCTGAAATAATTTAATGACCCAGCCAAATTTAAGTTCCACAGGCACGAAATATATGGACAATGGACATTTTTAAAAAACAAAGCATATTCAGACCAGCTGGTGTTTCTAAATAATTTCGTTTAAGATAATATTTAATACATCAGTAGGGGCATATAGGATATTATAGTAATTATGAGCTATTGTGTATGTATGTGTATGAATGCATGCATTAGAAAATGCAGCCTACATAAACATTATGAATGTTTAAATTATGTTTGGTGTTCAGTAATGAGATACTGTACGTGTTTGTGTAAATGTGTGTATGTGCATTTATGTGTCCTGTCATGTGAGGGTCAGACTCGCAATTTCTCTTTGTCCTACTCCCTCTCTACTCTTCCACTTCCTCTCCTCCATCATCTTTTAAGTGCTCTCCCCTCATCCGCAGACACCGCAGGAGGACAAAAGCTTTGTTGTCTCTCTCTCTATCTCTATTTGTCTTTCTCTGTCCTCTAATCAGTCTCTGTCATCAACACCTCTTCCCTCCTCCCCTCTTGTCTTCTCTTCACCTTGTCCGTCTCTTGTCTCCCCTTTGTTTTCAACCTGGTTCCCTCACTCCATCATTCTGTCTGTGCTTCCATCTGTTCGATCGCTCCTCAGCACCAAGCGTGCTGACAGTCATCTGACAGCTATATGAATTTTACACACTCGCTGAGTACAATTATGTTCAGCTAATTAGCTGAAATGGCAGCTAGGCGCCTCAGCACTGGCACTTAATGACCTTGGATAACAGACTACCAGAGTCTTGGAAACTTTGGTTTGCTTAGAAATCTGAATGGGGAATCCAATATGGCTGTATAAAACACATATTTAAATACTGACATAAGTGTTTTATGCATTCTTCAATGGTTTTGAAAAGCACAGACTGTAAACTTTTACAAGTCTCCCTTTGTACATTTTAACTCCAAATGATATATATATATATATATATATATATACACTTAATAAAAATATAAAATGAAAGGTTGGAGCTTTAGTTGAGTTTGAGAGGATTTTTTGTCAGAAAATAAGGCCACCTTGATTTCCTTACCTTCTTCCTTTCCCATAGGGGTTATTACCCACAGTTTGAGAACCACTGCTTAAAATAATTCAAGAGCACAAGCTGAAGGAACTCCTTCAGCTACAGAGCATATGTGTATGTTACAGGCAAATTTCCTCTCATGTATTAGCTAATGGATTTCATCTCCTCAATCAGCACGTAGCAGCAGAATGTCACGACACTTTTAAAAAGTGTTTACAGAGCAGAGTTCTGCGCAGAACCTCTATTGAGCTGCTACTCCTTTATGTCTAGGGGGCTTGGTAAGGTGGATCAGGCACTTAGTAATGATGCCAACTGGTAACTTTCTCTGAAAGTGTGATCATTTGGGAAGAAACCCCGGGGGGAAACAAAGCAGTGCCAATGAAAGTGAGCATCTTTTGTTGACTCCACAATCATGAGGCCTGTACTACAAAGCAAGATATGAGGTTAGTGGGTGAACTTCAGTATTAACCCTAAAAGGGTAACTTATGCTGAATGCCTAAACAGCTAAATGTGCTCTATTTAATGTAAGTGACTGCTGCTTTCAGCATATTGCCTTGATATTCCTGTGAACACAATTGTATTTGCATGTTTTATTGAAAAAAAAAGTAAAGGTGGGTTTGAGGACCCAAAGGCATCTGGCCCATCTAAGGTCTACGCACATTTTAATGGTGAGCCAGCCAGGAGGGGCTTGGGGGAAACTAGTGCAGTTAGAACAACGGTGGCCACCAAGTAAAGGTAAGCAGAACCTTTTTCTTAAATTCTGCAAATACTGGTTGGATCGGAGTGAAGTGTGTGTTCACCCAAGTCACAGATAGTACATAACCTCTTCTCTAAACAATGTAGAATTATAAACAGAAAGTGCATGTGAATCTTAATTGGGCATGACTGTGGCTGTGGGCACTGCCTTTCTGTGTCGAGGAAGTGGAACAGGAAGGGTCTGAATGGGCAGGCAAAAAGTTAAAATACCGCCATTCTGTATCAAGGAAGTGCATCAGAAGGGGTCTGAGCAGGCAGATAGTCATACAGGCCCGGACGGCAATCCAATAGTCATTGGTCATAGTTTTTTTCACATTCAATCTTGCTGAAAAACCAAAGTTTGCGCTCAGACATAACACACAAACCCTCAAACACACACACACACACACACACACACACACTACAACACAGTCTTACACAAATTTATAAATTTAAAAAAATACTAAAAAAATTGGTTATTATTAATGTTGCTTGTGTTTCTTCCCCTCAGAAACCTTTTCACGTGATGAACACAAGAAAAGAAATAACAAATGTATACATTTGCACAATTTTTAGTCCTTAGTGTACTATACAGTTCAACATACCAATCAACAAATTATTCTGCCCCAGCATCTTGTCTTTGGTCTGGGACAGACCAGAGATTCTCATCCTCCCACCTCCTCCTCCTCCTCCCTTTACCTCCTTCTCCTCCCTACTCCTCCATCCTCCTCCTCCCTTTACCTCCTCCTCTTCCCTTAATTTAGGGAAATGGGTGTGTGTTTTGAAAAATGGAGTTATAGTTTGGAAACTTTAGTTCAGAAGCCTGGGTATAGTGCTTAAGCAACTGAGAAAAATGGCCCTACAGGGATAGCAACCTAAAAGTCGCAAAAGGGCCTACGGGACAGTGACTACCGGCCAGGAGTGAGGATGTGTGAATGAACATAAGCTTCAGTGAAAGTGTGATTTGTGTATTAAGTGAGAGAGTCAAAGAAGTGAATGTGCTAGCAAATGTTAGCAAATTACAAGGTGGGTGAACACAGTGTAGAGGACAGCTGTATATGTGCATTTGTTATGATTACATGATCAGAAACTAGAAAGTCAACAACTTTGCTAACACAGCCAAACATCATAGCAATATTACTTACTCGTCCAACAGATAGAATGCCAGCTGGACATCTGTCTTGCAGCCTTGTATTTCATAAAGTTCTCGCCAACGTCCAGGAAACACTTCCTTGGTCACTTCTTTGTCTTTTCTTCGTCCATCAACTACTCTTCTGTCTTTTCACATCTGCCATTGACTAATGTTACATCCATGTTGGCTGCTGAGCTTAGTTATGTAGCTTGCTTGCCCGCCTCCATCACGACACTGGCGCCACAGTCCACCAGCTGTTATTTTATTGTACAAAAATGAAATTTTGCTTGAAACATGGGTGGCAAGCTAGCCAACAAAGCTAGACAACAACTGATGCAACAACACTCACAGTGACGTTACAATGTCCAAGTGAAATACCTACCTAAGTTTGCTAACATCAACTCGAGATTTACAGCTTGCAATTAAATGTCTGTCTATCATGTAGGACAGCATCACTCATTACAGTCCTCCTTGTGAAAATAGCTTTTCAGGGCCTTTAACCCATTTAGATTTTTACAAAAGCATTCTAAAACCTAAGGCTTTCTGAAAAACTTAAACCTTTATTTTTCAGCCTAGATAGAAACATGAAATAAAACATTTTAGAGATTACACCTTTGGCTTTTATTGGAATTGATTGCCTTTGCCACATTAAAAAATCAGTAGACAACGAAAATTATTATTATTATTATTATTATTTTTACCTCCAGATCATTGCAAATCAGTCCCTCTTTTTGGAGTAAATTTGTCTGAAAGCTAAGACTGCCCATAGTGGCACACAGCCCAATGAACGTTTTCATTTCTTTCACCAACAGTTGTCCATTCACTGCTGAAGGGAGTTTTGCTCCTGCTTTGTTACGCATTAGAATTTGTGTCTGTCACAACCGGCAAATCCTCCCCCTCCTCCTCCTCAAACCCATGTACCCTTGGCCAGCGGGTCAGCAGTCACATCATATTCTGGGTCTGAATCTTCTAATTCATTGTTGTTTTTGTCCTCAAAGTAACTGCTGTTATAGGCATAAATGTTCCTCCCCTTGCTCAGCTCATCAGCCATTATCACTGACAGAAATGTCACTTTGGAAATTTGTGGTCCACACAAATCCAATTATGAATTTTGCCTTCCCCACTGGTATTTTGCGGAATGGACTGTCATCTGGGTTATCAGGTGGAAAAGTCCCATCACAGATGGTATGTTAAATTCTGCCCAACTCCTCCAAAACCAACACATTCTCAGCTCAACAAAACAATGGATCTAACATACATAAGTATTTGAATTATGTAAAAATGAAATGAAGGTCACATACCTTAGCTGCTTGTGTTAATAAACCTCAGTAAACACTATAAATGAACCTTGTTAACCAGGGACAGCACATCACAGCGTCTTGTGCTCACACACCGTCCACTTAGACCTCTTGAACAAATTGCATCTGACTGATTAATAGGACTTTGAAGGTGTCAGAACACATGTGTCTAAACCCAGTGCGAGTGGCAGAGACAACCCCTTTTCGAGCGTTGTGTTGTTTATTTAATAAGCAGTTCGGTTGGAGCATGTCAATTATTTCTGGGCACTGTGAGAGATGGAAGGTGGGGGTGTGAGGACTGCTTTGGTTAAATGGAAGATAGAGCATGAGAAATCTGAAAAAACAGTAGATTGTGTGTGTGTGTGTGTGTGTGTGTGTGTGTGTTTTTCTACATGATTGTGTGTGTGTTTCTACGTGATTAGTGATCGTAGAGGCCCTAATGAATTCCAGAAGGGGAGCCGTAACAAATATGAGGGTGATCAAACAGTAGAAATTACAATTTGTTCTAGACATCATATTAAGAAAATGTCGGCAGGTTTGCTGTCAGCCCTCTATCCAAATACACAGCTGAAAAATGATATAATTCATTTCAACCTATTCAGTATTTAACTGCATTGTGGCTTCTAGAAGGTGAGAAATTACCCAGTAGTGGAATGAGAACAGAAGGTTTAGACTGCTATCTCTGGAGCCACATGTAGCCTGCTGGCCTGGGATCAAATCCCTGCAGTATTTTTTCTCCAGCGTCTTCTTCAAAAACCCTGTGCTGTAAACTCTTTCACTGAAGAAAGAATTCCAGTGGGTGTCAACTGCAATGCTGTTTGAAAAACCCTAACCGTGTTACATTCATACCCGAGAGCTCATTCATTATTCAACCTTTGCTGTGCAGTCATGTAAAATTGTGTCTCAGGGTTCGACTCATCATTTATTGCTTATGATGTGCAAGTGTAAACTCAATTCCAGCCTCTCTGTCAAAACCTGTAATGCCTCTGAGGCAAAACACATGAATTTACGGGGAAGAGCGTTGCTGCTGTGGGCCAGAGCCTCTGCGACGCTCACAACACAACATCAATAATACAGCATCAAAGATCAGCAGCAGAGCACCAGTTCAACCAGCTGACAGAGCTTAACCCAAAGATCCCACCCTGCTCCATCACACTCTGTCATACTTAATTTGAGCAAACATACAGGGTAAAAATACTTCCAGCCTTAATACTGTTGTCTGTGTGAATAGGTAGAGGTGTAGCCTATACTATTCATTGTGGGTGAAGCTTGATGAGCTGGTTTATGATGGTAAATGGTAAGATTTGAGCATACAGTAAGCTAAACATTCAACACGCTTACAAAACAACATAAAAATAAATGAATGATCTGCTTTTTAGTCATACTAGCAGTATGACTCTAGTCAGGATCCCAGGATGGATTGTTGAGCAAACCAGCAGGATTCAAATGTGATGCCTGGACCAACAGAGGGTAAAAAAAAAAGGTTACAGTATTGTAACCCTAGCTCTATTAGCACAGGCGGAGCCCTCTATGGGACACTGTGGGTAATACATTTAAATTTACATTTACTCATTTGGCAGACGCTTTTATCCAAAGCGACTTACATTTGAGGAACAACATACAAGCATCAACAGAGCATCAAATACAGATCTACAACTGACAAAACATACTAGTAAGAGCAGCAATAAATACTAGTAAGAGCTCATAGTACATATCACATCAATGGGGTAAATACCTAGGGAAGGAAGAGTTAACAAAAAGTGCAATCAAAACAAAAAGTGCAATCAAAACAAAAAGTGCAATCAAAACAAAAAAGTGCAATCAATACAAGATAATTGTAGGGGATAGAAGAAGAAGAGCACAGGAAGTGCATGTTAGAGGTTAGGAGTCAGAGGTGTTATGAGAAGAAGTGTTCTCGGAAGAGATGCGTTTTAGCAATAGTTCTCTCCAATCACAAAAGCATTTCCTCACTGAAAATATGCATGTGCGTAGTCAACCAATCAGGACATTGCTACCTCCAGTGTCCACTCTGCCTCTGCATCCACAACCTCTTCAGCAGACAGAGCGGCAGTGCCTATCAGTAGAGGGCTCCAACTATGCTGCAGGCTCTGGTCTTTACTGGAGTCTACAGGTAAAGTGGGTGGAGCCCGATGACCTTATGCCCAGCCCCAACAAGTCAACAACCCCAGCCCCACTGAACTCAACTGGTAATAGATTAATCACCACAGCCCTCCTACTACTTTATAGACCCGCTGCTACAGTGGAGAAGTTGGGGGCCCATCCCCACACAGTTAATCTGCATATTAAAAATTGTTGGGACCACTGACTAACCTTAGCAGGGGTCAAAGCATACAGTAGACACCTTGCCCAATTGCTCCCTCAAGTCCTCCAGTAGCACTGGAGAAAACAGCCGGACAGTGCTAGGGGCGTCAGGTGCACCAGTTCCCATAGGGCATTTTACAAAGAGGGTTGGCAAAGACAAGTCTGTTGCCAAAACGTTGATGACGAGAATAAAGGGCTGCTGTATACACTTTAATTGTGGAATGAGACAGCTCTTTCTCCGGCGTGGCCAAAAAGGTAGCTTTATGTTTTCCCTCCTCGTCTCATTCCCCCACTGCTGGAGAGACAGGGGCAGTCAATTGTCAGTCTCAGTGTCCTGTCCATCTAATTTGTCAATGCACATCTGAGTTACCACTCCTTGTGAAACTGTCGGGGGTGGATGACCAGCTGTGGAGCAGCAGCCAAAATCTTTGATATTTCCCTTTGGTCCTCTCCATAAAGGGAAGTTTGTTCCATGGGAGGGCTTTGTGGAAAGTGCCAAGCCTGCAGTGAGGTCCATGAACGCATTACCGAAGGCTGCTCAGGAAACATTACAGCTGCTGGTTTAATTTTACTGTGATAGTTCCCTACCATATTCTGTATACATCCGCTCATCACTTGTGTGTGAGAGAGGTACATTACTCATTACCGAAGGGATAATGAAAATACCTACTCATGAGTGGAGAAAAAAATATGTGCACTGATCAGAAGGAAAATGGTGGTTAACAGGTGATTAAAATGTTTCTTAATGGCACTAAGTCTGGCAAGATGTGTTTTCTAACAGCACTGCGTCAAACATAGCGGCCCTGAACATCATTAGCTTCACCAGGCATCACCATGAACAGCAAAGCTTTTACCTGGGGTGACTGACTCCCGTGTAAAGGAAGCAGCATGGGCACCGGCAGTGTGAGCTTATTATAAGATATATAACCTGCTGAGTGAAAAGGGCGAAACCGATAGTGTTTCTACGGTCACTGCGGCTGTCTGATTCCAACATGGAAGAGACATTGGTGGCACCGGTTGCACGAGTGTGTGTGACACACTGTTCCCATGATCTGCTATGTGAACAGGGCACTGGTCACTCCAGCCGGTGAACTCCGCTTCAACGGGAAAGGCAACAGAGAAACATACAGAAAGACTATGTAATAGTGTGTGTGTTTCACATAGCTTCCGTGAGCTGCTGAGCGAAAAGGGCTGAGACGAATTCATCGCAGCGTCACGGAGAGCTAGGAGGGTTTAAAAAAAAGAGAGGGGGAGATCAGCTCTTTGGTGGAAAATGTAATTTGGGTAACACTTTCTATGAAAGTCATCGGTTATAAGGTTATAATCACTTACAAACATGCATTAGGCGCTATAACAAAGTTCATAACGTATTATGACCTTTTGAATTAATGTTTTATAACTAATAGTAATACCAGTTTATATCAATGTGCGGCAAGAATCTCCGACCATGTTCCATAACACATTATAACCACCGACTCTGCCTCATTATGAATACACTGTAGTCGCCATTTACAATTAGTGATATAAAATGGAATAATAGCTTATAGTAATGTTTAATGTTATATAGTATAGTGATTATATCAACTTTTATAATGTCTTATGGAAACATTATATTGTGTAATAAATATATGCATAAGTCATTATAGCGATGACCTTCATAGAAAGTGTTACCGTAATTTGTTTTAATGAAAATATTTTTAGAATTTTCAGCACAAGCCATTGACAAGTCATTTTTGCGCCCTCGGTTTCCCCCAAGGTCTGGTCAGCTGTCACATGGTCTACCAGTGTCAAAGCCTGCCCTGCCTGTGTGTCCTCCTTGCCGTTGTGTTGCGTTGCTGCATCTCGCCTCCTCTCTGGTTAGAAGACAGTATCAGCTGCTGTGGAGATGTCCAGTACTCCCCGGTTGTTGGCCATTGCTGCTAACTACGTGCCCAGTCAGAACATTTTTTCAAAATAGTTCAGTGTGCCCTGAAGCGGCCGCTGACCAGCAAGCCGAGTGAGTAATCAGGCTAGGGTAGTGAAGGGTAGCTTATCTGTGTCTCCTTATGCCATAGATCTAAATTATATTTGGTAATATATTGAGATGACATTGTATGGTCTTTCATGCAAGGACAATTTTTTTCTACAGGTGCCCGCCGTGTAATATGAGGTTGAAAAGCTGATAGCTAAAACTTTTCAGTTTGGACAATATAAAAGTAAGGTAGGTCTGCACAACTTTTTAAATTGGACTAAAGCCTGGACTTGTGTTCACCAGAAATGAATGTATAGACTTTTGATATCTGCGGTGAGTCTCTCCATCATGTAATCCCAATCCGATTAAAGCAGCAGTACTAAGACAGATTCTTGTTCAGGGAGAGGTTGTTATAGACAGGCTGTAGTTGGGAGTTCATGGAAGGATGGATCCTGCACCCTGCACTGTCAATTACCAGCGCTCTCTTCAGCCAGAACTTTGCTTGGCAGTGTCAATGTGTGTGTGTGTGTGTCAGTGGGAGTGGGTGTGCATGCAAATATGTGTGTCTTCTCCTTTGGGCCAAGCTTATATTTGCTGATTTTTTTCTGTCTCTGCCACCATCCATCAGCCTCTCCTCCCATCAGCCGACTCAGCCACCATTTTGAATTATTGAAAGGCCCCCTACAAAAGACTTGCCTTCTTCTCACAGAGTGGGCTGCAAATCAGGCCGATAAGGCTTAATATTAATGGTGCAGAAAATTTAATTAAGGCCAAAGTTGGGAGAGAAAAATGTCTAAGTGGAGAGCAGGAGTAGCAGAGGGAGGAGAATGGAGAAATATGAAGAGGGGAGAGAGAGGATGAGGAAGAGGATGCTCATAGTTAAATTGGAAGAGAATCAAGTGTGAGAAGGAGAGAGGATGGAGGGAGAGAATGGTATGTGGAGAATGGGGGAGAGAGGGGGCAGCAGTGTGGAAGGATGGTGGGAGGAGATTTCGGGAGGAAGATTGTAATTGTCCAGCCCAACTCGATAATGGGGCCTTTAAAAAACTATTTCATTTTTCCTCCTCAAACTCGTACTGTTAATGGGATTTCTGCTCTCTGCCCCTGCTGTTATAAACACACACACACACACAGACACACACACACACATACAATGAAAAACAGAAATGGTCTCAATTTCACACATAAACCACTTCTCACCCTCTGTCTCTCTCCAATGAACTCTGAGTCTTCATTCAGAGCTAGTGACTTTATTTCGCATACACACACACACACACACACACACACACAAATTCACAAGAAGGAGAATGGGGACATAGTGTGCAAATTCTCACCCCCCCCCCCCCCCCCCCAAACGATATCTTGCCAGAATTATTCTTTACTTTCATGCCAATATATCATGTCAAAGTGAACCAAACTGAAATAGAGACAGAGATTATGAGTTGTTACATCCTGTTAATTTGCTTGCGGCTTTTTAAATTGCACAAAAAGACTCACTGCTGCTTCTCAAACCATGGAATCAGACATTTATCATGAGTTCCAAGGATAAGAGAGTAAACACCTTTCCACATCAGATGTTCTAGGTGGAACGTGTGTACACTGAGTCTGTGTGTGAGAAAGAAAGTGAAGAAAAAGAGAAGTGGCATATTGACAGATTACAGTCGTGTAGGTGTCTGAGGGTGCGCTTGCATCAGTTTTGCAGATCAACCGATCTATAAAGACCATAGCATATGCATGATGATGACGCCAGAATGTATGTGTGTACATCTGAAGCCAAATGTAAGTGTGTGAAATTGAGATTATTTTCCTTTCAAAGGAAAGTGAGTAATACATTTCCTGGCCCATAGCCTAAAATTACCTTAATCTATTCAGGCTTGATGGGGATTTTGACTGATAACATAACAGTTGTGACAAGTTATACACTGTGTCATGAAAAAGAACACTCCCCTTTCAATGAAATGTAGAAAATCTCCCCATCTCATCCTTCACATGTTGTTTTCACTGCTCAGCAATGGAAGAAAGTGCAATGAGCGAGCAACCAGTAGCTTAAAAAAAATCAGCAACAAAGGCTCAAAGGCCTCAAGCTCAAACCAGAAAAATAAAAAAATGTATCAGTTCTTGAATGCTGTATGTTCATAAAACAGTAAGGTCCATCTTATCATTACTGGTACAGAGAAAGTGCTTCATGGTTTCCTCACATCCCTTTTAGATGGCTGCAGTTCATTATGTATTTTTTAAACTAAGAACAAACAGTCGGCTTGTGTTACTCCTGATTAAGCCTTGTAACACTGACTCCAAGTACATTTTGCAATTGATTTTAAAATTGCTTTTTTAATTACCTATAAGGACTCACATAGCAGTGGTTGTTCGTCTATGTGTGGCCCTGCGATGGACTGGCGACCTGTCCAGGGTGTACCCCGCCTTGCGCCCAATGTCAGCTGGGATTGGCTCCAGCTCCCCCCGCGACACTGTATGCAGGATAAGGGGTTGACGATGGATGGATGGATGGATGGACTCACATAGCAGACCTCCTCTAATACCTACTTTACTTCTAGATGACTGAAGGTTTTTCGATATACTTCTAAAGGTAACAAAAAGTGTGAAGGAGACTGGGCTTTTGCAGCTGGCCCCAAAACAACAACAACAACAAAAATATGCTATAAACATCTTGACAGATTAAATCTACAGACATTTTGAAATCATTCACCTATAAGTATTATATTCAGTGTGTTTGTATGTGTTAGTGGGCAGCCTACTGAAGAAAGTCACCCATCATTCTCCATCATACTCAACACAGTCTCACTCCCTACTCGTCAAATGTCTGACGCATGGTCAAGGCCCTTTGTCGTCGCTTTTTAAAGACTTGGGTAGCCCTTTTGCATCAATTATTGACGTTTAGGGATCCACAGTCAAGTTAGCAACGCTTAGCAACAATAAATATGCAATATCCGGTTACACTTTCAAGATAAAACGTAACGTTTCAATACATTGCCATGTTGAAACGCGCATAATTAAAGTCGTGAAACGTTGCAGTTTCGTTAGGTTTAGGCACAGAAAGTACTTGGTTGGGTTTAGGCAACAAAACTACTTGGTTAAGGTTAGGAAAAGATCATGGTTTGGGTTAAAATAGCTATGTATCTCAATTAAGACTTAAGTTAACTAACGTTAATGTCAATTTACCTCACTCGCCTAAATAAAAACATTTAATGTTTTGTTTCGCACGGGACACAAACCCTGTTCTCCTGCTTCAAGGTCCGGGTTCTGGCCCTCTATCCACCCCAATCACCTCCTTACTTCGTCTTTTCTCTTAAATATCATACTTGCCTCTTACCATCAAAAACTGACACAACAGGGCTACCCTCAATACGTCGAACTATGACGTCAAAGGGATCCCTAGTGCGTCATAAACTGACGATTATGGCTCTTCACCAAGCGTCCATATGTGACGACTTGGGAGTGAGACCGGGTTGTCATACTTGGTTCAGTTAAGCATGATTTAGGTTTATTAAAACATTTCAGTTTCCTGGATTGGGTTTGCACCAGCTATGCATATCTTTCAAAAGTAAAGGTTTTTTGGGCGACAAATTATATATTCAATTTAATGAACGGAATGAAATCGGATAGTCATCGGCCTGTCTTCCTACCTACCTGCCCACCGACGCGCACTTTGCCCATGTACTCATTGTGCATGAAAATGTGTTTAAGGGGAGTGGCTTTGGAGGGAGCCCTGATAGGAGGGGTGGATTTTTTCAGTTGTATACTTTTAAAATCTATCTGTCTCTTGCTAGTTTCGCCAACGTTGCCTAACATTGCTTTAAACAGACAACCATATTTCAAATAATCTCTTTGTGAGTGTTCAGATTTAGTAACAGCTAATGTTGATGTAAGAACTAATTTGTGTGATGCAACGCATTTAAATTGAGTCCTGCTTGTCCACTTGGTAAACACTTAGCACATTAAGTTTAAACTGACAAAGAGCTGACTGTGTGGACATTTACAGACCACTTTTGACTGAGATCTCTGTGGACTTCTAGTCCATTTTGTCAAGGTTGTAAAGGCAACTTACACCTTTTATTGCTCGTATTACTACATGGAGTTTAATGACCTCAGTAAATTTCCAATGTAGATCCAAGCAATGTGAACCTGAGAGGAAATTTAGTCCATATTATAATTACTCAGAACACCTCCATGGGTGTCAAGGGGCTCTGGAACAGTGAAATCAGTTTTCATGAAGAAGCACAAAAAGCCAAAGTGGTATTCTCTCTGCATCTCAGTCAAGGGTACAAATCATCCAACCAGCTCATTTTTGTTTACTGTTTCAAATGTCACCACATGCTGCTATGCTTCCGCATACACACAAACTCACATATATACAGCCACAGGTTGGAAAATTATGAACACTTCTAGTGAGACAGCAGTGCAGTACTTTTTCAGAACTTTTTATTCACTTCAATTGTGGCGTTAGCATTAGCATTATCTAGCAAGCTAACCTAACCTTCACAGTGGTGTGTGCCTAAACCTAAGTCAGTGATTGTGTGCATGTTGACCATTGAAACCAACAGCCCAACTTCTTTGTGTTGCTGCAGTCTCATGACTGCCAAAACGTACATCCGGTCAGGAAACAAAGTTCGAAATTGCTGTTTTTGGGAGGCATGGACAAACGCTACCGGTAGGAGCGCTATTGTAGGATACACTCATGATTAGTATTTGGAGGTTGACAACCTATGTTGTCATGTAGGTTGGAGGACTTGTTGAGGCGTTCATGTTGTCCTACCCTCCTGCACAGTCAAATTTTTTCTGCTCCCTAAGTTACAAAGATGCAAGAATGGCAACTTTCTCCCATTATTAAAGCAAAACTTGAAGGTTATTATGTATTTAAATATTCACACTTAAAGCCTTTATGTAGCCTCATAGTTATTATATGGAGAGATAAATTCTAATTCTTATTTCAAGGACTTTAGACAGTTAATTGCAGTTTCTCGGTTGTGAAAGCCTAGTGTGAGTGTGACAGAGGACAGGGAACCATGGTATATTGAAAACTCAGAGAATGAAGGTATAGAAGTAATGTTACTGCCATAAAAGTGCTGTTACTGTGCCAAATCTGTGGAGGAAAACAAAAAAGATTATTTCTATAACGGAGCGAGAGAACTGATATATAAAATATGAGAATGTAAAGCTCAAAATTAAGTGCATGCACTTGATTTCCTTTACTCTAAATTCCACTGTGAGGTTAAAGTACTAACACATGGCAACAATTGCATTCCCCTTTTCCTGCAACAACCCTGCAATACAGCTGCACAAATACACTGTTATCCTGTCAAACCATCCAGATGACAGATAATTCCTAGTAATTTGTAGCTCTATTGTTACTCATATTGCTATCCAGTTGTTTGTTGTTGTAGAAAGTTGTTTTCTAAGCCCCTTATGAACATACAAAAATTATTTACACCAGAGTTACCATTAATTCAGATCAATACTATCAAAGCTGAAATGTAGGGTTGCAACTAACTACTTAAACCATTAATGTATTGATAGATTCATCTTTTAATTATAAAATACTAAAAATGTCTAGGACAAGTTCTGAGAGTGCAAGATGACACACAGTGTAAATTCTAAAGAAATTCAATTTACAATGACATTAAAATTTTTGTTAGTTAAAAGAATTTCACCTCTACAGGCAGGGCCCTCTAGGAAGCTCTGGGGTAACAGCTATGTGCACCTGTATGATCCACCATTCTTCCCACTCTCTGTGCAGTGTGTAGATAAGTTGCATATAAGGACCTAACAAGTACAAAGCACACAAAAGCCTGCTCTAAGGAGTATCATTGTAGTACTTTGCCTAGAGCACCAGAAACTAACCAGGACTCTTATGCTGGATAGTACCCACCTCAAGGTTTGCTTTGCATCAGGTAGTTTGTAATTTGATTAGACACAAATGAATACAGGAATGTGTACCATTTAACATAATATCAACTAACATTCATTGCCCAGCTACCTGCCCAGCACCAAATGGCAAAAATGATAGCAACTAGCTGGTGAACATGCAGTTGTGGAGCTTTAGTAGCCAAAGACCCTGAAATGTTATTCAGGAGTTAGTGACCAAAAATGGAGCTATGCCGTATCAACATCATATGGTGATAATATGTCAACATTGAGTTGAGGATTTGAATTGAGAGCTTGGTAATCGTCAAAAAAAACACATCACTATATGTTGTGTGTGTTATATATTTTTATGAATACCTCAATAATGATAATCATCATCAAGTAGATATAATGATGAAGCAGTTATAGGCCTTCACTGTTCATTTCACTTAGAAAAGAAACTGTATCACTTTTTTGCTTTGCAATCCCCCAAATCCCCAATTGTCTCTCTTCCTTCAAAGGCTTCAGACATCCAGGGCCAGACAGGCGACTGGCAATCAGATTGTACCCCAGGGGAAGTCTTCACACTCATGCAAAACTTGGCTGGGTCATCCCCTTGCCTCCGCCACTGTTCCTGCAAGGCCTCTGGGAGGAATGTCGCAGCTTCTAATGGGCACAGATGGTGAAGTGTCATGAGCCAAGTAATGTGTGAATATCTGGTTCCACTGTCACATTCCTTCAAAGGCACAAAGTCAACACTGCAGTGTACCATTGCATGACAGCACAAATGCTAATGTGCACATGAACAGCCAAACTGTATTCCTGGACATGCTTTCATAAATAGACCTTGAAATCAGAGTTTAAAGTTATTTCTTGTTCCAAAAACAGCTATTTTGTAGACGATGCATCTCATTTACTTACCATGACCCTCTGCCCTTGCCCTTATTATTTTGCATTCACATGAAACATAGCAGTGGCCCAGTTGTTTAGTTATCCCCCTCTCCCTCCAAACATAATATTTCAAACTGCATTTTAACAATTAAATTTGAAGCAGCAGTCAGTACCGCCACCAAACTAGTAAGTTTGTATTGCAGCAGAAGCCGGTTGCCCTGCAAAACCTCATCCTGGGCACGCTCTACATGGCGAGAGTCTCGTCAAGTCCCCGGTCCCGCTCGCTCCCACTCTCAAAGACACCCCTCTAAAGATTTGCGGCTCAGGTCAGAGAGTGAGAGGCAGTTGTGACAACTTCTAACAGCTGGATGAGAGGCTAGTACACCATGGTCCCCCCCTCAAAAATTATTCCTCACTGATGGATGGATTCTTGCAAATGGCATTAGGAGCACTAGGAGGATCCAGAGGAACCTATTTTTTTAAATATAGATTATCTGTCTCATGTACTACTAGTTTTAGCAAATATGACAAAAAGTTAACTTTAAAATAATTCCCTACTGCCACTTTAATGTCTCATCTAATCCAACATTAATAACAAAAAGAATGTGACTAGTAATACATGTTTAAGTTAATAAAACAAAGAGCAATAACTGAAAGAAATGTATAGAAATGTATATGTAGTAAACTGTCAATGAGCAGCACTATTATCTAGAAAAAAACGCTGTCTCAAGTTGGGAAAAGGCAGATTTTTGGGTCAGTGGTTAAAGTTAGGGTTAGGTTAGGGTTACATTTGGGCAAAGTGAGAAGGAAAAGAGTGGTTATGTTTCTCCAGGATATTAAATGTACGTTTATGTGATGTCCCCAAAAGTGACCTAAGTAAACATGCATGTGTTGGTGTGTGTGTTTGTGTATTTGTGTGTGTGTGTGTGTGTGTGCGTGGGGCACTTGTGTGTTTACGTGTATCTGTGTGTGAATGCCGCAAACCTTTCTGTCACTCTACATCTCCCTGCCTGCCAGATGCCTGCTAACAAGGACCTAGCTCCTGGCAGGCTAATACTCTATCTGCCCATCATACACAAGCCCACACACACACACACACACACACACACACACGAGCAGCATACAAACTAGGCAACGGCTTGGCTGCTTTCACAGACCGGTGCAGGACTGACTAATCAGTGTGACTCACACATCTTTGTGTGCCCAAGACCTGGCCTCATGCGTAATGCAGGAAGTCAGGAAGTACACACACACACACACACACACACACTAGCATGGAGGTGAAACTTACTCTGTATTCAGTGCCTGTGCTTGTCTTAGTGTCACTAACATTGTCCGTCTATGGCTCTGAATTTGTCTCTATCAATTATATACCTGAGATAAGATCATGACAGCTCTGTGTGTTGGGTGTTGTTGTTGTGTTAGACTGCGTGCTTAGGTGTTGTCCCTGTCAAAACAGTGTAAATGTCAGACAGCAGCTAGTATCGCCCTCTAAGAAGGAAAGACTAATCAAACGTACAGAGACGGCAGACACATAAGGAGACAAAGAGAGAAAGAAAAGCAAATATAAATGGCCAAAACTGAAAGGAGATGGTGGAAGTGAGGCTCCAAAAGTAAATAATGCTCCTTTTTGCCAAAGGAATGCCCTTTATTAAATGACAGACAGTTAAAGCTCCATTAAGCTATACGTCTCATAAAATGCTTAATCAAATGACTCCCTGGGGGTGAAAATAACTGCAAATACCAATGAGAATCAACACCCTAGTCTGCAATACCATGCAGCGTTCAGCCACTTCCACTGCTCCATACTGCAGATTTCCAACAAGTCTTGAAAATATCCAATTCTGCCTGCCCAGCACGAAACAGCTGAGAACCAAAGTAAACAAGTGATGTGAAATGTATTGAATAAAAATCCAGCAAATGTTGGACAGATTTGACAGGTGCCAAGTAAGTAATAAGTAAGTAATTTATTAGAAACCATAGACATTTTGCCAAGCTTTTATTGTCCTCTTCACACAGTTAGTAAATAGTTTATACTTGTACTGTGCCTTTCTAGTCTTTCCGACAACTCAAAGTGCTTTACACTACACACATTCACCCTTTTCACACCTATTCAGAAACAGAAATTCACATTCATACACATTCACACAGCACTGGATATCGGGAGCAATTTGGGGTTCAGTTTCTCGCTCAAGGACACTCTGACATGCAGACTGGGGGAGCCAGGTAGTGAACCACCAACATTCATGATAAGTGGGTCTTCCCCCTGAGTAATAGTTAAACAGTAAGTAACACAGTGATGATGAACACAAACTGTAGCCTTTTTGCAGGTATATTCTTTTTCTAAATAACTAGAACTTGAAAAAGCACAAAAATTTAACAAGTGGAGTGGCACTTGGACTCACTGTGAGCAAATGTTAGGACGTTAAAACTGACAAAATTAAAGAAGAAAAAACACCAACCAAAAGCAACTCAATAAAATCTTAACCACACTAATGCCAAAAATGTAAGGCTGCATTAGACAAAAGTCGAGGCAAAGCTCCACCCACCTTTGTCATATAGTGCAGAGACACCATAAAAGAGCAGTCAAAACCCAAAACCCTGTGTGTCTTGCAAACACTCCACCAGATATGAATCTTTCTCATTGGGGGCAGATTTCCCACATTATCTCGACAGTTTATGTGTTTCCATGTCAGAGCACTCTCAGCAGAACTGAAATAAACACATCACTTAAGGAACTGCTCTGTGGTGAAAGTTAAAAAGTATATTAATTTTGAAGTCTAGTACTCCTGATGAAATTTACTAAACATTCACCCAGTCTCAGAAGAAATTCACTCATGTGTAATACACCGATTGAAAATATATAACATATAAAACAATCAAATCTGTCGACAGCAGGAATTTCAGCTGTTCAACATTCTGACAAAACATACTCTCCTTTGCAGAGCTTAAAGCTACCCTCCACTCAGTTGATTCTCACATGTATGTCTTTGGCAGGTACAGATGAGTTAGCAGACCAATAATAAAGTGTTTATCACTGAATATTTAGCAAGCTGCACACTGCTGAGCACACATTCCTGCTGAATATGAATTCAGGAGCAACAAATTTGCCACCTTGCAGTACTGAGAAAACATGTCAGTACTTGGATATTTATTCTGTGTGTGTGTGTGTGTGTGTGTGTGTGTGTGTGTGTGTGTGTGTGTATATGCGTGTGCGTGGTGTCACTTCATTTAGGCTGAAGCACAGTTACAGAGAATACAGAATATAACTTAAGTGCTTAAAGCCACCATCACACGTGCACACACACAGCCACATGGCTGCATATATAAAGCTAGGAACACTTCAGCTGCCAGCTACATCTGCCAGAGCGCTTGCCTCACATCGCCTCAACTAGTGTATCAGCCATAGCTATGGTTTATTTATATCTGTGACTTGGCAAGGATTCATATAAAGATTGAAGTGGAGCATACAGCCATAAAGACGCACTTATGTGCAAACACACATAGACACACACACACACACAAATTCAAATTAGCTTTATTGGCATGAATGTATAGCAACAATATTGCCAATATTATAACACACACACACACACACACACACACAGATGAAATAACGCAGCCAGTTGCACGTTTAAACAAATAGGAAGGGATGCAAATAAAAGAAATATGTGCACATACAGGTGTTGGTCATATAATTAGAATATCATCAAAAAGTTGCTTTATTTCAGTAATTCCATTCAAAAAGTGAAACTTGGATATTATATTCATTCATTACACACAGACTCATATATTTCAAATGTTTATTTCATTTAACTGTGATGATTAAAACTGACAACTAATGAAAATCCCAAATTCAGTATCTCCGAAAATTTGAATATTACTTAAGACTAATACAAAAATGGATTTCTAGAATGTTGGCCAACTGAAAAGTATGAACATGAAAAGTATGAGCATGTACAGCACTCAATACTTAGTTGGGGCCCCTTTTGCCTGAATCACTGCAGCAATGCAGCGTGGCATGGAGTCCATCAGTCTGTGGCACTGCTCAGGTGTTCTGAGAGCCCAGGTTGCTCTGATAGTGGCCTTCAACTCTTCTGCATTGTTGAGTCTGGCGTATCCCATCTTTCTCTTCATAATACCCCATAGATTTTCTATAGGGTTAAGGTCAGGCCAGTTTGCTGGCCAATTAAGATAGGTAGCTTTGGCACCTGCACACAGTGCCAAGTCCTGTTGGAAAATGAAATCTGTATCTCCATAAAGTTGGTCAGTTGGCATACGTCTGTGCGTGGTGGTTCTTGAAGCACTGACTCCAGCTGCAGTCCACTCTTTGTGAATCTCCCCCATGTTTTTGAATGGGTTTTGTTTCACAATCCTCTCCAGGGTGCGGTTATCCCTATTGCTTGTACACTTTTTTCTACCACATCTTTTCCTTCCCTTCGCCTCTCTATTAATGTGCTTGGACACAGAGCTCTGTGAACAGCCAGCCTCTTTAGCAATGACCTTTTGTGTCTTGCCCTCCTTGTGCAAGGTGTCAATGGTCGTCTTTTGGACAGCTGTCAAGTCAGCAGTCTTCCCCATGATTGTGTAGCCTACAGAACTAGACTGAGAGACCATTTAAAGGCCTCTGCAGGTGTTTTGAGTTAATTAGCTGATTAGAGTGTGGCACCAGGTGTCTTCAATATTGAACCTTTTCACAATATTCTAATTTTCTGAGATACTGATTTTTTATGATAATTATATGACCAGCACCTGTACAGCACAAAGTCTGAGACAAAAAAACTCAATTACTGTCAATGATGATTCTGCTCATTTATCACACACTCATATACACACAAAATCTCACACACTGCTAGAATATCTTTAGATAGATAACAGCGACCCCAAATTCAGGACAGACTAGAACAAGGGCCAACAGACGAAGAAAGGATGGAGAGGAGAGGATAGGAAGATTTAACTCGACAGGACAGACATTTCAGTTTTCCTCATCATAAATGTATCAACCGCACAAACAAGCACACAGACACACACACACACACATACTTTACCACATGTCCTTACCACGCACTGCCCTGAATTATTGAAACAGCATTTAAATTGAATGTTTGGAAAGTGGCTGTGAAATAATTTTCTGTCTGGGCTCTGTCCTTTTTTGTCTCCTGTATTTTTGTCAGAAGATTTTGGTTCTCAGGCCAAAGAAATGCTTGCAGTTTTTAGGCATTTGAATTATTATTTTATTCACAGCGTTATTCAATACACAAGCAGGTAGGGGTTACTCATAAAAGAACACCTGTGGATACAGAAGAATTGAAAATGACATCTGTTTATTGAAAAACTGCTGGAACACATTTTCTTTTCATCCATTTGCCTGAAGTAGCAATTTTAAGTCATTTTTGTTTACTTTGAACACAATCCTCTGAACACTAAAGAGACTTTATATGACCATACTTGAGGTTTTGCCTATTTTGCCCAATTTACTACAAATGTTTTACTTCAAAGCTAAGCATTTTGCTGACCATAATGTTGTATTTTACAAATTTGAATGTTTATTTTTCATTAAGAATGATTCAGTTTTACATAAATTGTTGATAAATTTACCTTATCAATATTATAAAATGCAATGCAAATATTTAAAATCAATCGCTTTGATAATGTACATAAACAAGAATTAATGCAATTATACTGTAATGGATTATGTTGACTGTTATGTTTGCATTAATAGTTTGAAGAGGCTACTAATAGATTTTTAAATGGAAATAATTTAATTTATTGTTAGGTTTATGGGGGAAATGAAAGTGAATGGCTACCTGGATCCATGCAAAAATGCATTTTTTAAAACACCCTTGACATGGATAACAGTAGAATATAGAATACTAGGTACATGTAACACAAACCTAAAACAAAATAGATAAAATAAGAAGAGAGTATTGCAGAATCAGCAAAACAGATGTGATTAAAAAATAATCAAATTAAGATTAAAATAACAGCAGTCAATATAGTTCATATTCAACAATTTGTGCTTTAATGCTTTTTCTGTTCATGCTCTGACTGGCCACATCTGTGGCTGAATGTGTCATGGCTGAGAGCTTGTAGCTGGATTTCAGCACCATGGACAGATGCCTGCAAAGCTGAGCTCATCTGGCTGTGAACATTTTCAGCACCTTGGACAGAGACACATTCACACTGAACGTTCCAGTTCACTGGGAAACTTTTCAGCCTTCATTTATTCATATTCTCTTCCAACACATTCATTCTTTTTTCTTAAGGGTCTTGGGCAGCTAAAGCCTATTTGGCGAAATGCAGAGAGACACTTTGGACAGGCCACCAGTCCATCACAGTGCTAACAAATACATTCACAATCATCCCTGTGGGCAGTAAGAAGTCTCAAATCCACCTGAGCTGGACTGTGTTTGGACTGTGGGCGGAAACCAGGGCATCTTTGAGCAGAACATACTGACTTCACATAGAGAGGCCTGGAAATAGCACCTCTGCCAAGTACTTATTGGCTTTGGATGGGTAGTCACATGCCCATGTTGGCCTCATATCATCTGGTTTTGTTGGTCTCAAATTGGGATTTATCCTCACAAGAAACTAGAAATTGTAAGACTTTTCTAATCAGTAACATCATGTTATTTGTATACATTCTGTTATTTCTGGAGCAAAACAACAACAAAAAAAAAAACAGCCACAGCCATCCAGGATGATAGCTCACTAGTATAAGATACAATTCAAATGTAAATACAATACACCTTATATATTTTATTTATGATCCTTTCCTGTTATCAAAAGTAAAATACAGAGTGACATACCTGAAACACAGACAGCTCCAGGCTGAACCTGTTTGACCATGAAACAGTCCCCAGCTGGGTGCAAACCTTTCCAATACTAGAGAAACTGACGTCAAATAGCCTTGAGTGATTTTTCACAAACATGGCAGCTCGCTGACTTACTAAATTCTGTATCTGTGCATGCAAGGTAACACACACACATACACCTAAACAAATCACAGTTTTTATACCAGGAAGAAGCCACTTAACCATGAAACAGAAAGACGACAAAGGATAGATTTTAAGACAAGGAAACTGCTGTTGCTATTAAACTGCCCGCTCAGTGACAAATTACAGGACAAGACACCTGTAGACAGGACTCAACAGTAAGTCCAAGTGAAACTGCCTAGGGCACTTTCTTTTTCTCTCTCTCCAGCAGTGTGGCATTCAGAGCACTGACCTGCTGACTGGCTTCAGCTCGCCTTGATCCTTGTTCAGCACCACGGACGGCTCCAAGAAAAATATTCTAAACTCCACTGGCCTCTGGGGGTTTTCAACATGATTCAATCCGTCACTCATCTGCAGCATAACAAATACATCTGATCCTGTCTTCCTCCTATGAGGACCCATTTACAGGGCCCTTGGTGTTCTGGTCTTCCTTTTATGTTTGAGGGGAAAAGGAGCGAAAGTGAAATAAGACCAACTCTGACTGGTTTCACTGACCAAAGAGAAGAAAATAATTTTTCAGTTTTCTCTAATAATGCCATACCTGCCTGGTAATATACAGCACAATATAACACAATAGACATTATAAGGAAGCTCAGAAAACAATACAGTATTTCACAAATAAATCCTAGACTGTATTGCATGATATAATGTATGCAGACCTGCCTTCATTTTCAAAAATAATAATAACACCTAAATTATTATCAATTGTAATGAGTATGATTGTCTTAGATGCATCTATTTACTCTATGAGAAAAATCACAAGATGGAAGTTATAATCCCATATTCTATCTAATCTGCACTGTTGTTATCAGCTGTTTATTGAGATCTTATGGATAAGGTAATGTTCTTTATTTTAGCATTCACCTGCATTGAAAATATGGTCTACAGTTTGCATTACTATGGAAACAGAAATGAGATATAACCACTTGAGATCACAGGTGTGAGGTGACTCATGTTACCCCATTCTTCTCATTTTACTCTATTTGTGTGTGTGGGCATTCTCTTTCATTCATAATTTTGGCATCAGTTTTATCATGTGTGTACATAACCTTGTTTGTTACTCACACAGTTTGTATTTATCCTTAGGTCTAACATTTTGTTGAGGATTTATATATAAAATAAACCAGACTTAACACCCAAAGTGAGAACTTGGTCTCAATCATTGGTTGATGTTCAGCCTGCTCAGATCACTGGTGTCAGGGATGATTACCACTTCTCCTCAGACTCACTGATCAACAATGATAGACTACTTTGCCCACTGTTCCGTTAAATCACTGATTGGCACCTGGAGGAACAAGATGTGGTGTAATAACGTTTCCTAAATGGAACCAGTTTACTCATTGACAAAAACTCTGATGAAGCCTCTTCCGGATTACAGGCTACTGTGGATTTTAGTAAACCATGACTGGAATACAGCCGAATAAACTGCTTACAGGAAAATTATTCTGTATGTCTATGTTCGTGTGTGTGCTCACACGTGTCACACACTGGAACTTGAATTCAAAAAACATTAGAGGCAGAGCTTGTCTGGAGGCAGAGATAAGCTCACTAAGTTAAGCCTCAGTGGGTGGAGCCAAACAACAGCTTCTCTGGTTATATACACTGTTCATTGAAAACAGAATGGGAGGAGAGAGGGCGTAGTTAAAGAGCTTGGAGTCAAGTTTATTGTCAGGTGTTTCTCACTATACTTACTCATAAAACATTTTCACAGCCAGAGCAGTAACTAGTTAGGTTTTGACTTACAGTTTTGCTGTCAGACCGAGGCTGATACCTTTTCAAAGCAAAGTATCAGATTTCAGGTCGGCAAAGTATCAGATTCAGGCTCAGGTCTGATTCAGTTCTGGACATGTCCAAATGCAATGTATTAAGAAATGTCTCCTTCTTGTTGACTCTCTTTCTCTCTGGCTGCAGTAATGATCAGCATCCGTTTGTAACATATGTTGTGTCCAGCAGAAAAAGAGAAAGAAAACATAGCCCATTACTTTCATTAGGCAAGGTGGTAAGCCTCAGGCCAGTAATCAATAAGGCAAAAATTTGCTAAAGGAGAGAATTTAAATCCCCGCTGATTCAAGGAAGCCTCCAATAACGCTGATCTTGTTATACAACCCTGTGTTGTAAAATGATAAATAAATGATAAACTTGATACTGACCAACAGGTGAAGCAGATGGTTTATCATTAAGAGATTTAGTAGTGCCATGAGCAGGTAGCTGGCAGAAATGTGTTTATTGTTATTGCCACTCAACATGTAAAAGAACTAGCTTATTGTGCCGTAAAGACCTCTCGTGGCAGTCGTGTCTATCCCAGTCCCAGCAGGGTTTAACACTGTGACTGTTAACTGTTGGTAAATGTGTGAACACTGCATGGCAGGGTACCATTTTGTGTCAAAGTGTAACAGTGGCAGCCTATCATGAGGAGGACCATTGCTGATTTCTAAGCTTTGACGAGGAAATCTGTGGGCAAAAAGTGGAAAACCAGGCACCACGTCGAGTCTAACTGCTGCAGTGGCAGTTCAAACCGCTAAAGCAATAAGCCTGGCAGCGAAACTGAAGAAAAGCAGCAGAAAAAAGGCACCATTTTGTGCTCCTAAAAGCAGTTGTTTATTCACTACTGAGCTAAATCACCTCACAGCTAGAAAACTGAGAAAATGGTAAAAATCCGTTAGCCACCTCACAACATAGAATTAGGAGCACCATATCAAAGCTGACATGGATTTATTTATGTTATGACAATAACAATATTTTAGTGCTTTCAATACAAATCAACTTTGTATTGAAAACAGGCAGTACAAGTTACACCACATTACGGTTATTTGACTGATGCTTTTTTGCAAAGCGATATTCATTGTTTGCCCCATTATACATCAGAAGCAATTATGAGTACAGTGTCTTCCACAAGGACACCAAGGACAGCAATTAATTACTGACCCTCTCTACTAACTGAACTACAGATGCACACTGTTTTAGGAGTAGAGGACTTTACCTGTATCGTTATGTCACTGTTGTCTTTTGTCTGAAAAAAAAAGGGAGAGAGGACTTTTAGGAATGAACAAAAATGACTTGTTAATATAAAATTGAAGTTTAAATTGGAAAGCTGTTGTACAAAGCTACAATGACTTTTATATTACATGTTTAACTAAAGTTCACTACCCTTTTTATGTAAATGCTTTTTTGCTTTAATTGTGTTAAGATTCAAAGAACATTCTCAACTCGTCGTTAGCTCACACACATTCGTCCTTGTTGATCGACAGCTCTGTTGGATAATTTCACTATAAAAAGCAGTTTTCATTCTCATGTGTCAGTTCCCAGTGGAGGAAAGACTTCAGCTTATTTTTGGATGATGGATTTGGCTTTCAAGTAAATGACAGGAGACTGTTTTGGTCTGATAAACACTCCACACTAACTCTTGACAAGTAGGTGGAATGAAAGCGAGGCTCCACACCTTTCAAACTGGAGAAAAAGAACTACATGAAGACAAACTCAAGACAGCTAAAAATGGACTTTTAAAAAATAGATTAATTGTGTATTTGTAACAGGAAATGTCGCATGAAGCAGTTGAGGTCGTTGGAATCTGTGTCGATAAGTTTGGTGACTGTCCTGCTGAGTCAGCAGTCACACAAATGTAAGAAACTAAACTGTACACGCAGATTTGCACGGATAGATAATAGACATACTGTATGTATACACACACACAAGCTGACAGGCTACAGCACACAGTGACAAAGCTGCCATTCAACATTTATTACTTTGACAAATGAATTAACTGTCGATATCTCTGCCGATAAGATTTCTCTCTCTCTCACTCACACACACACACACACACACACACACAGTGTTGGTAACCCTAATTGCTGTTTGCCTCACTAAAGCTGTCACTAAGCCTCCGACCTTCTCCTGTCACAAACACACACTAACTCTCTTCACCTCATGTACACACACACAAAGACATGCAGACACACACATTCGCCTTCTCTCCCCGATCTCCCTGTCCATCTTCCCATCCAATGCGACCTGTCATTTATGTCAATCATCCACTCTGACAACTTCTTTTTTTAAATTCTTCTCATCCTAATTTCCCTCTGTCACTCTCAGCTTTACTGTATATACTGCATCTCTTACTTTCTCGCTCAGTCCCTCTTATCTCCCTATTTCACCATTTACTCAACTCTCTCCTTTTCTGCTTAGAGCTAAATGCCTAAATGGAAGAGAGTCTGCAACAAAGATGAGTGCTGCAGAGAGCCCATAAAGTCATTGATACTGTGTTACCATGGAATTCTTATTATGTTGCACCTCCTTTAGCCTGTGGAGTTGCATGAATACATCTTGATGCTTGCTGCAATATATGTGCGTGTGTGTGCGCGCGCATGTGCGCATGTATATATGTGTACACACATAAATACAAGTGCATCTCAAAAAATGTTCTTCCATAATTTAATTCAAAAAGTTAAACTTTTCACATATTATATTCTACATTCATTAAAATATTTTAATCTAAATGATTGTGGCTTATTCAAAACTGCAGTACATCAAAATGTATTAGAATTTTAGAATAAAGAATTTGTAATAATAATATTCTTTGTATAGCATCTTCCATACAAAAAATGCAGCTCAAAATATAATACAGAAATGTCGACATGAGTTCTAATCAGCTAATTAACTAAAAACACCTGTCGGTAAGTTGAAAATGAATAACCTCAAAATGACATGTCATCTGACTTAAACTTTCTAAACTAAACTATCAACAAGCTGTTTCCATCTATAAACCCAGTGATTCATACTAGCTTTTTGCTTTTCACACCACTCCAACCTTTCAGACATTTGTGCTTGAAAATCTCAAGACAACAGGTGCTCTACAATGGGCACATCAATTGTCAATTATCATGCCATGTTCAAAGTGGGTAAAATTTCATTTGTTTTGCCTGTTCCAACACTCCGCTGAACACTAACAGATGTTCTGCCTAAATTATATCACCTACCACAGTCACATAACGCTGGATTTGCTGGAATGTACAGTTGGTGTACTTCATAAACTGATAGTTTGGTGTATTTTCCCAATGGTTTAATATAATTTTTGCACAGGGAAACCAGGACTCACCAACATTAAATCTTTCACATCTAATCCTGTTAAAGATGTGATTTATGCTCCCCAGTATAAATCAACACAGATCTGTCAGACTTGACAGGATTTCTGGTAATGAAGTCTTTAAGCTTCAAATTGCTGCCTCCCTGGTCAGCAAGGTGTGAGAGCACACTTTAATGTGTATTTTTTATTTTAGACACCTTGTCACTCTTAAAGGCTTACACATTTGCATTTCACATCTCAGAGATAATTTGTTAATCAAACAGCACCTGTTTATGCTAATACACAGTTTTTCTATTTAGTCAAATAAGCATTTAGAACAAATCTAAAACCTTTTTTGATCAGGGTACCTACTGCATCCTGTGTTCTAATAATCAATATTATTGGGCAGTAACATTGAAATTGATTTCTATGAAAATTGCTATTTAAGTTATTTATTTCTTTGAGATTGTATGTGACATCAGGCGCCAACATGAGCACATTCATGGTAACTGCCAATGTGCCTGAGCTAGTCAACCATGGGGATTATCTGGCTCTGCAGATAGTATAAACACTTAGGTCCCCAACCTCTATAAGGCAATCTCATCCCTAAGCCGATCTTTGTGTGCTGAATTATAAATGTGGAGATGTTTCTGCATCTGAGATCCATCATAAAGCATGTTCAGAGAGGCAGAGATACCTGCTGAACTGAGGTGAAGCCATGTAAAGATCAGAGGGATGAATGACTCTGGTAAACATTCATGGCTGCTCACACGCACACAGAAAGAGATTAAAAAGAATGAAAGAGACAGAGATGCTGCGGATTTTGATGTATTTTGGGGATTTATGGTTTGTTGAGCAGAGGTTTAGGCTCTTTTCCCACCATCATCAACTTCCTGCTTAGAAATTAGAACTAGTGTCATTAGGGTTACACACACACACACACACACACACGGGTGAGATAGAGAAAATAGTAATAGAACTTGTTTAGTACTATAGTACTAATATTATTCCTAGTAATAGTAATTCATAGGACACCAGATTGATTACACCTGGGATTTGTACCACAAAAAAGCGCAGAGCAATTCGGGAAATTGTGGAGGATCACATACCTACAGTACATAAAGGGAGTCATTCACTCACTCACACACATACATGTTCTCTCACACACACACACGTAAACAGAGTCCCTTTCGTACCCCTGCTTTCTTATCCAGCGAAAAGGCAGAGCTAAAGCATTTCTGGATCCCTCCATGCTTTCGCCCTGAGCTACCAGTCGACTGAATTAAACTGCAGAGAGAAGGTGAGATGTGAATTACACAGCGTCACCTGTCAAGGTCACTTAAACTCACCAGTTAACTGCTTTCCAAAGAGTGTGTTTTTCTAGGAAAGATGGTTTCTTATGAATTCTCTCTCTGCTTTACTGAGACCTGTCATAGTACCTTTGTGTGTGTGAGAGAGTGTGACTGCTTGCTATTTAAAGCTACTTCTACTGTGGCTGCTGTATGAGGAGCTAATATGATAGCAAGTCCCTCAGTAGAAGAACTTGACTGGCCTGCACAGAGCCCTGACCTCAACCCAACACCTTTGGGATGAACTGCCAACTGCCTGATCTCATGTTACTCAATGGGAGCAGATCCCATCATCCAGATTACAATATATAGTGGGAAGCCTTCCCAGGAGAGCAGTTGCTTCTACAGTAGATTAATGCCTATCATTTTGAAATGAAGCTATGGGTGTAATATTTAAACCATCTAGATTACCTCCAATGACTTTCAATAACATTCACAGTGGATTGGTGAGCTTGTTTTCAATTCAACAATATCTAACCAGCTAATTAACCAACGATATAACCAATTTGTAAACAGAAGGACATAACATACCTTGGTGTGAAGAAGTGTTTGTCCCGCTTCCTGATTTCTTATATTTTGCATGTTTCACACTGAAATGTTTCAGCTCAAACAAATTGAAATATACAAAGATGACACAAAATGCAGTTTTTAAATGAAGGTTTTTATTATTAAGGTAGAGGGAATCCTTCATTTTGTTTTTCTTAAGCCATTTAGAGGTGGACCTACTGGTGTGGTTTGGATCATTGTCCTGCTGCAGAACCAAAGAGGGCTTCAGCTTGAGGTCACGAACAGATGGCTGAACATTTTCCTTCAGGATTTTTTGGTAGGCAGCAGAATTCGTTCAATTCAATTTTATTTATATGGCGCCAAATCACTATCTCGTAGCCAAATCGTTATCTCATAGCCCTTGCTGAATTCATGGTTCCATTTACCACAGTAAGTCTGCCAGGCCCTGAAGCAGCAAAACAGCCCCAGACCATCACACCACCACCACCATATATTTTACTGTTGGTACGAGGTCCTTTTTCTGAAATGTTGTGTTACTTTTACTCCAGATGTAATGGGATACACACCTTCCAAAAACTTCATGTTTTGTCTCATCAGTCCACAGAGTATTTTCACAAAAGTCTTGGGGATCATCAAGATGTTTTCTGGCTAAACTGAGACGAGCCTTTATGTTCTTTTTACTCAGCGGTGGTTTTCGTCTTGGAACTCTGCCATTCAGGCCATTTTTGCCAAGTCTCTTTCTTATGATGGAATCATGAACACTGACCTTAACTGAGGCAAGTGACGCCTGCAGTGAATGTTGTGGGGTTTTGTGACCTCTTGGATGAGTCGTCGCTGCACTCTTGGGGTAGTTTTGGTCAGCTGGTCACTCCTGGGAAGGTTCACCACTGTTGCATGTTTTCACCATTTGTGGATAATGGCTCTCACTATGGTTTGCTGGAACCCCGAAACTTTAGAAATGGCTTTATAACCTTTTCTAGACTGGTAAATTTCAATTACTCTGTTTTTCATTTGTTCCTGAATTCCTTTGGCTCACCGCATGATGTCTAGCTTTTGAGGATCCTTTGGTCTACTTCACTTTGTCAGGCAGGTCCTATTTGAGTGATTTCTTGATTGGGAAAAGGTGTGGCAGTAATCAGGCCTTGGTGTGGCTAGATAAATTGAACTCAGCTTTCCAGAGATGTGATAAACCACAGTTGATTTATGTTTTAACAGGGGTCACTTTTTATTTTTTTTATTTATTTTTTTTTACACAGGGCCCTGTAGGTTTCCCCTTAATAATAGAAACCTTCATTTAAAAAGTGCATTTTGTTTACTTGTGTTATATTTGTCTAATATTTCAATTTGTTTGATGATCTGAATCATTTCAGTGTGACAAACATGCAAAAAAAAAACAAAGAAATCAGGAAGGGGGGAAACACTTTTTCACACCACTTTAAATATGATCTCCCCTTTCACTCCAGTCATTTTCATCTATAAAACATGTCTCGAATGTGACGCAGGATCAGCCCTTGGTATGGGAATACAGGGTCTCTGAGGCCAGGGGTCCCAGTGGATCAGCATGTTTCTATCCATAATTACACCCAGTGTTTTCAGAAGATGCATGACATCAACACCCTAAATAATTTGGATTGAATACACCACAACAAGTTCAGTGGCTTGCAAGAAAGTGTCCAGTTCCGGCTTACATGGTTCTTAGATTTGATGAAATTAAAGTTTAATGATCCCTTTTGGGAAATTGGGCCACTGCTGCCGCCAAAAAAATCCAAGCAGATAGGGAAACAGAATTTGAGATCACAGTAGGTAACACAATGAAAAATATAACACAATACAATGAAATTAAGATGCACAACTCCAGGAGAATTCCATCTTATATGCCATTACACTCTTCTCACCTGTTTCTCATCTCATATAAAGTGCCTGAGGTAGTCATGATCCGTTTATTACCCTCACACATAAATAGCCTAAAATGCGGACACATTGCCCGCTACAGTAGATATGAGAAAGATAACACGCTCCTTTTGATTTCTGAAGAGTTCGACAGGTAATTAGTTACAATCTTTTCCACGTCTCCCTGCAGGCTTAACCGTATCTGTCTAAATTAGAGTGAGGAGCAGGAAAGGAAATGGTTCCTGAGTTATCTTCACACAGAGCTGAACAGTAGACACTTCATTTGCAAGATAAGGTTAGTCTTCTGTAGCTGGACCTTTCTGCTCACTTCGTTTTAGCACTGGGGCAGAGGAGGAGAGAAAATTGATTGAAATGGGAGTGAAGTCAGGAAAAAAAAAAAAAAGTAGTATTTGTCAACCAGAAATACTTGTGTGTGTTGCGTATATCACAGGTTATTGTCTATTATGACTCTAACCTGAAACTGGAACACCTTCAAACCCAATTAGCACAAATGAAGTGAAAATATAAGGACAAATATAAGGGATGATGAAAGAAATCGTATGGAAAAAAAATCAGGCTTCATCATCCACCATCCATAGACTCAAAATGGAAATTGGTATTTTCCTGTGATTCATCCAATCACTGTAAACTAAAATCAGACGGTTCAAATAAAGGCCAATCATGTTTCACTCTCCACTAGCACTTGTGTGGAAAACGTAAATCGTTTTTCTCTGTAAAACATCCACTGAGCCAGACTAAGATCAGATAAATAAAGTACGCCTCGTGTTCTTCAGCTATTCAAAATGTAATTACCCAGTACTGTATCTGCTCAGGTCTGCCTGCATGCGAGTATCTGCCTGAATGAGAGCAGAATGAATAGCAAATGAAATGTAGTTGTTCACACCAAAGAGCAGTGTATGAACTGAGAAGCTTTTATCAGAGCTTTCAGAGTGTAGAAAAAGTTTTTATAGTCTTCTTTTTAGTATATATATATATCAAAATATGGATTTAATTTTTTTTAAATAAGCTGGACAAAAATCATACGTGTGCATGTGTGATAACAAACCCTGAGGGGTTTCTGAAAACATCTGACCCCCAAAGAGAAGAATAAAATCTACATGACAAAGAAAGTGAATAAGTCAATATAAAAAAAATAACATGAAAACTTCAGTACAGCAACAAAATGCACAATTAGCAAGGGTAACAAAATTAACTACAATAGACCTGATTTAATGTAGCGCTAAAAAAAAACAATGTGAAGAAGACTCCAGGAAAACAGAGCTGTTACTGTAGAATCAGCAGCTGAAGTAGTAGTGATAGTCACAGCAGATGTCATTTAAAAGCAGAACCAACTCTGAAACACACTGGGACCAGAATGTGATCGGATCACCACATTTAGAGGTGCTCAGGCTGACATTGTGAAAGAATCTGCCCAACACATTACTCATTTCAGTATTTTCTTCTTACATGTAATGTCTGACTATATTTGGGCAACCAATACTATACCTGGTTAAGGTTACAAAAACATTTGCATCTTGAAGAGAAGCAAACATTGATTGTTGGTAAGATGAAAAGCAAAACCCTGTCTCTGGTGATGAAATAATACACTCTCTGGGAATGTCACACTACTTCGTCTTAGATCTTAGTTCTTGACATGCAACATGGCAGGAAAACAAAAATTGAACATTTTAAAAAATGCTGCTGTTTTTTCATTTTAGGACAGTCTCACATTCTTAGGGGCTTTCTCTCCTCCAAAATACAGTTTTAAATAAATGCCTCTTAGATAATCTCTGTGCATCACTGTTAGAAGTAATTCCAAATCATTGATCATCTACAAGCATTGCTGATAATTGTATTATTGTTAACCTCCACCCAGTTTAATCACACTACACCACAGGAGTGCTTCTATGAAATACGACCTGAGAGAGACATGGCATAGGAGCAGAGCTGGACCAGCTCTTACAGGGATACTAGAACAGTTTTTAAATTTGTGGTGAGACTCTGTTAGAGCATCACATTTGCTGCATTGTGACAGCAAGAGCCACTCTACAGTACATCATTGCTCCTGAGTCTGATGCATATCATAAACACCAGCCTCAGTCTGTAGTGCACACTAATGCACCACTCCACCCTGAATTTTTTAAGATCTCAGGTGTGGACACGCCTTCAAGCACACTTTCAACTCACTGAAAGTTGTCCTCTACATATTTTAAACATGCAACCTGCTATGAGTCTAACTGAAAACAAGAATGAGGTGGAAGAATGGAGATAAAAGGTAAACGTAATGTGATCTTCTTTGTTTGGTAGGCAGTTAGTCATGCAACTTTCCAGTGGAGCTTTTGGAGGTATATGAAGTTATGTGGGAGAATTTAGGGATTCACTGGACAAAACATTCCTCTAAAGAAATGCTCTGCTTTGTGCTTTGTACTGTAACTATTGTAAGTCCCACTTTTTGCTGCTTGCTTTGTTGATCCACTTATTCGCTTCGGCTGCTTCAAAATGGATTGTTTGGGGAAAATCTCGTTTTTCTCTCTTATCAGGCAGCAGAAAATACAAGAATGTGTCTTCTAACTAGCTGGTTGGGAGACCCGAGACTTTTACAAGGATAGGTGTAGTGAAATGAAGTCAGAGTGGGTACGTGCAAATTCAGAATTGTTGAAGCAGTTGTGTTAACATGAACTGTACCTCTGTCTTGATTTAGCTAAATGTGTTCTTTCCATATTTATGCCTGCCTCTCTGCTGCCCTGCTGAGTATAAGAAAACACAGAAAATCATAGAAAGAACGGTTTGAAAAAGAGACTTGACCTATGCCTTGCAGAAAATGATTCATACCACTTCAGATGAGCTGAAAAGATTAAGAAACTTTATGCAAAGAGAATTTATGTATTTTACTAAGAAAAATAGATATGTTCTATTAAGAATTTCCCTTTTCCCACACATGCTGACCTTATACTGCCCTTTGACTTTGCCCCCAAAAGGAATTAAACAGTAAAAATCCAGTTTTACTATCTTTCTAGCCTTCAGAAGTTGCTAGGAACTATTTGAGACACAAATGCTTTGTTGCGAAACTGTGTAACAGTCAAAATGTACTAATGCAGGACAGATGCAGGGTTATCCCAGTAAGAGGAATTGTAAAACAGCTTAATCTCTTTGTGTGTTCTGAAATACAGAGCAAAGTAAGGACAAACAAGGTCCGTAAAAAAAAAAGTTTCTTTAAGCCAAATTCCTTTTCTTCAGCTCTAAACACAGGTCCTTTCATTTTATGATTTGCATTTGTATCTATTGTCACTTTTTTTCAATCAGCACCCCAGGCAACATAGTTGAAGATTTCCAAGTTTCAGGCAACAAAATATCTGGAATCCGGAAGACAACTTTATTCAACACATCATCAACTCCTGATGGATTCAGCTGCCATCACCGTAAACAAGTTTTACCCTGAGAGGAACTCACACTTCCTGTCTTTCTGCAGGCTATACTGTATAATACAGAATAGAAAATATCAAAGATTTCTTGGCCATTTCCATCCCAAACTGTAGTGTCCTAGATTGTTCAGTAAAAATACATCCATTTTATTTATTTTTTTATTTATAGAGTTAAGTTTACAGAGACAGTGCACATTGATTAACATTTCTGTAAATGTGCCAGTTTAGCCAGCTTGGCTAATGTTCGACTGTAGTCCCTGGGCAGGTGTTATCACAACTACATAAAATACACTAAAACAGGAACAACAGTACTTATAAATATAACAAGATACCTTTCACAAGGACACGTAAAATACCTTAAAACCAGGACGACAATTTAAAAAACTAAACATAAAACAAGGTGTTTCAGGCGTTTCTGAATAATTCACAGACTATGGTCACACACTTGATTGTCTTTTAACCATGATTTTGAATTCAGTTTAAACGAATAATACGTTTCACAATCTCTAATAACAGTTGGCAGACTATTCCATGTGTGAGCTGCTCTCACTGAAAAAGGCAGTCCTCCTCATGGGTATTATACAGTCTCCTCTTGCTACAGACCGAGTGTGTCTATTATCACTTGTTTTCTGCTTTACAAAAGCAGTAAGAGGGGGAGGAGCCAAGCCATGCAGAATCTTATAAATAAGACAAGCATCTGTAAATTTAATATAATTGTCCCAGCTCAGTAAATTGATTGTTTAGAATGTGACAGTGGTGATGAGTATTTGGCTTTCTATCAAGCACCTTGGAAGCCTGGTGGTATACTAACTGCACAGGTTTGAGCGTTGTACAGGAAGTTTGTGCACAACTAGTCAAACAGTATGATAAATATGGTATAATCATAGCATTAAAATATACTGTTGCTGCCTTAGTAGTTAGACAGTTTCTGATATGATGAAATTGTATAACTATAAATCATGAAGCAGAGCTGCAACAGAGAAGAGTGGCCTGCATAATTTGAAAATAATTTTAAAAACCCTTACATAATGGTTATGTAAACGTTCATCACCAGCAAGGACCACACAGCAAAACTATGTCATTTAAAGATTTAATGGAAATTCAGAAGGTAGGTATTTGAGGATGGATGAATGGATGTAAAGGGGAGGGGTGAAAGAAGGATGTCATCTGTTAGGCTGGTCTAGGAGGATGTACAGATGACCCAGTGTGAGGGATTCATGTCAGACGTGTTTTCACCCAAGCTTAATATAGGCCCCCAGACAGTACTGTTAAGACCCCTCCTTTTCTGCCTGCTGTGGCTGCATTGGCCTCTACCTGCAGGAGCAAGCAGACTGGGAGGGTTAATCAGGTAACAGGCTGACACCTGTGCAGGCCTCAATCTAGGCCTCGGCCTAGTCTATATCTACCAGCCCTGTCTCAATGTCTCTCTCTCTCCTAGGCGTCATACCGTTTGTGTTGCCATTTGTGTTGCAGTCAACATATATGCACACCTTTTCATACACCCATGCACTCCACTCACCATTGATGCTATTACTCTTGTTTTGTGAATTGTTATGGTGTTTGTTTAGCAATAAAACTGTCATTGGCACTGATTGGTCTCCCCTCTTTATCACACATGGGCTGGTGTGTGACAGTATGAAGAATAAGACTCAAGAGTGGTATGCACAGGCCTAAATAGGAAGAAATGAGGGGAGAAGGGAGGAGAGGATGAATAAATAGGGATAACCAGAGGGATGGATGATGAAGGAAGGTTAATGGATGAAGGGAATGGAAAGTGAAAGTCGAGCAATCTGAGACAAGCAGAGCAGGATGTGTAGATCAAGTTTACATAGGCTTGACTGGTGATTGGTGAAGTTAACAAGTTAAATTAATGTATGTAAAATCTATAAACTAAGATGAGAGTTCTTTTCTCCTAGACACAAATGAGCTGCTTTTAATCCCAAGGTGAGACCAAAGGCCTTTTCTCCCACTTCTCAAATTCATCTCAGGAGAAACAACCATATAAAATCTCATTTATGTCTGACTCTGATCAGAACAAGAGATCTTTAACCGATCTTAAATAACTCTAATTTAAGTCTCCTGAACATTGGACCATGAGATCAGAGAAAGAGCTCAAAGAAAACTCATCTATGACTCCTGGGATCTCATGATTCTTCTCAAATATGTCTCAGTTTTCTTATATTGGCCTAAGGAGCAAAAACACATCTCTGTCTTACTCTGATCAAAAGGTAGTCACAGCCAGCATAACTGGAACACCCAATACTTTGACATGATGTTTAGAGATTAATTCATTAATGACCGAATGCACGCAAGAACTGAGATACAACATGTATCTGTCATACAGAATGAGCACTTTTACTTTTGATACTTAAGTACATTCACTATGGAATACTTTTGTATCTTTTACTTGAGTAGAATTTTGAGGACTTTAATTGTGGATATGGTATTTCTCCTCTTTTAAGTAAAGGAAAATTGTACTCTATTTACATACAATCAGTCCTTTATTGTTAATTTTAGCTGGATGGCGCAGCGGCAGTGTTGTTGCCCTTTGAACAGCAGGAGCAGGGTTCAAATCCACCTCAGGGATAGCCTCCAGCATGGTTCCCCAAGCACAGACAGTAATGTAACACAAACACACTCACAAACGTCTCCTCAGAGCTCCCAACTGCTTTTTAGGAGCAATAAGCAAGACATTAATGAACTCAGAAAGATACAATGATGACATCTCATCTGTTACTTTCATTTATCCTATTGTAATCTCAATTCAGTATCCATTTGTCTTACCCATGTCTCAAAACCTCAATCTCTCTTCATCTCATCCTTTTCTTCTAAGGGGGTTTAGAAGCAACAATTCAGATTGGAGTGATCTTAAAAAGATATAGGCTACTACTGAGACTAGTGTTTTCTCAAGAGTTAAAGAAAAGACTATTCTGAGCAAATGATTCTTCCTCTGGGTAATGACTTATTTGTGTATCATCAGAATATAGATAAACTACCTTAATCTATGAATGTATCCCTGAATATGAATTAACAGTCCTTTAACTACTTTAGTTTAAACCCCAAAACTGGGGACATTAAGATAACTTGAATTTACTTTAACCAGCTATTCCTGAATGTACACACTAAGTGAGAAGCATTAAAAATTATTTGACAACATAATCTTAAAACAACATTACGTAGTATGTTTATCTTAAAATGACAACTTCAGAATTTTTTTGATGGTACACTGACTTGTAATAGGAAGAATGGCACCCTCTGTCATTGCCACTATTGTAATATTGGAATCCCATGCACGAAAACTTGCTTGATGTTTCTCTGTGTTAGCAGATTTATCAACTTGAGCAAATCAGATAGAGGTAATTTCTTGATGAACAGGGCTCTGCGGTCAGGTTATGGTTAACAGTAAATATGTATATTTCAAAATAAAGCTTACGTGGTTAATGTTGCGGAACAGTCACACTATGGTTAGGTTTAGGCGACCTTGTGCGTCTGGGTGAGACACCAAGGGGCCGCACAAAGCAGCTTCGATTAATCGATTAATGAGGAATGAAAATGGGTTGATATGGCAGCATTGCCGCACAACCAAAGGCAACAGCATTTGATGGCAAAGTGCCTTGCTTAGTGACACTACATTGATAAATACTGAGGGAAAATAATGTGTTAGAGTCATTTTCTCAACAGGATTTCCCACTTTGGGTATTCAAACTGATAGCTCCATTCACATACCTACTTTTATAACCTCTGACATTTCTACTGACTATAACCCTAACTGTAAGCAGATCTGTCCTGTATCCAACCATTCAACCTTCACTCGTTACAATATGAAAACATATTTTCTGAGACAACCATTGGTTATTGTTGAGATTCTGTATATTGTTGTATATCTCCAGAGAGGCCTGCAGCAGTTTCTGAATACCGGCACCACACTACAACAATTCGGCAAGGCTGAAACTCTTTCTTTCCTTCCCTAAGGCCATCCCTCTACTGCACATCCCTATCTACCCTGGTCTCCTTTTTGCATTCATCTAAAAAAGCAGTCAAATGGTGTTTTTCTTCACTAACTTATCGCCACCAGCCACAGCCTAGTGTTTCACAATGGCAGAGAATAAACATTTGGGAGGCGATAAGATTTGTTCTCCCTGTTGCTGGCGTTATTGTTGCAGACAAACAGCAGAGTTAACACTGGAAAGCATCATTCTCCCCCACCACCCTCCATCTTCTCTCCATCCCTCTCATATTTGAGTTGAGAGAAACAAGGGAGAGGAATGACAACGAGGAAGGGAGAGGCAGACTAAAACATATTCCAATAGAGACAAATGGAGCAACCCTGTCACTTCACATATTCACAGATGGGCTGTCACAAGCACACACAAAGGAAAGGAAAGTGAAAGATGGCAAAGTAAAATATAACTTTATTTTATTCATTTTTCTTTCAATCCATTTTCTATTTTCACATATTGAAGGTCAGGGTGATGCTGGCACCTGATCCCAGCATGCACTGGCTGAATGGCAGGTTAACAGCTTAGAAAGGTTGCTAGTCCATTACAAGAACCTCTTCATTTATAATACATGTACATATATTAGCGTAGCTTGTGAAAGTGTTGACTTTTTGTTAACCAATCACAAGGGTCAGTTCACTGACATTACAAAAAAGAAAAAACATGTTCCCAATTACTGTACAGTATCTCAAATTGTATCTAGAAACTCAGGCAATTTAGGGTTTTTTGCACAGATCCTTGGTGCCACCCAAGTACAATGGGGGTGAATGGAATTTTATTTGTGATTTTATAGCATTGAAAAATGACAACAAAACTCAAGAGCAACAACTCTTTCCAAAAAACACTGTCATGGTAACTTATACATTAATTGTTCACAAACCTCACTGTGTTTATAAAGAAATAGTCCCAATAAACCCACAACAATCTCTGTAAATTTTACTTTTCACTACATGAATTAGCCTTATTAGAAAAAAAACAACATTTTAGTTATATTCACAATATGTAAAGAGTGTAAAAATCACATCATGTTGTGATTGTGAAAATGATTTGCCAATATGAGCAATGTTATGCCCAACGAAACTACTGAGATTGTTGAGAGGGAGTATGTATCCTAGCACCTTACAAGTAATCAAATACTAAAAGCATAGCTAGCATTACCAAGCATCAAAATAGGAATAGAGTGAAGCCACACAGTGTATTCGACTTTTATGATGTCACACTCAATTCAAGATGTGCCTGTCTTGCTCCTCTTTTCGTTGTAATTGCAGATATTATGACTTATCAATATGTATCAGACATTTCATCGTCATCAAAGTCCGAAAGGTACTTACAGATTTGTGCTCAACAGGAAAAAAATGTTCACAGCTGTTGAAACTTGGAGTGAAGTTTGGCCCCTAGTCCCACAGAATAAACAATGTTGTTTAAAGAAGAAAAGCTCAACCCTCATAGAATGGATACGGATATGGAACCAGATGTACACCTGAAACTCAATGCCTTATCCGAAACACTTAAAGGTTGCACCTTCTCTCAGTGCAGTGGTACTCTCACTCTACGCTTTTAAAGAAAAAGGAGGTGTCCAGTTAAAATTTTTTCTTGGGCCGAGATTGAAGGTGTTCCGAGAAATCAATAATGGTTTGTCCATTGATTTTTTTTTTTTTTCTTTTCATGTGGTCATGTGGGTCATTTAAATTTTTGTTGCTTCTGTAAGATAGTGGCTTACTACTTTTGCATTTGCAAACCACTTAAGTGAAGGCATTCAGTGACCCTTAAAAATACTTTTAATTGTTGTATTCTTTCTATGAGACATCTTATATATTTTCTTTTTTGCAGACAACTGACAATAGAACAGAAAACTGTCCAAATCTTTGATGTGCCGTTTTGTATTAATGAAGGCACTAGCTGTCAGTCGTGAAAGTCATGACTAGAACACTTTATGTTGCTTCTACACACTAAGTCTTCCAGCGGTTTGCTCTTGGAGAGCAGCAGCAGAAAGTGTTCAGCTTGGATTAATAGCTAAACACAGCAAACCAATTCTACAACACCTCTGATATTCAGAAAAAGACAAGTGGATAATAAAAAAAGATAAGGCTATCTGTAAGGACAAAGATGTAGGAAAGGAGCAAAACTATTAACTGTGACTGTTGTACAAGAGCTGCAAAATAAGAACATAGCCAGGTTTCTTAAAATGCTGCATTTTTTCTATAGTCAATGTCATGACTGCTCATGTTAAATAACAGTTTACTGTTAATTCCAGAAGTCATCACAGTTTGAGATCAAAAGTTACCTCCCACACCAGATCTTTTAATTTAATAATACTGACTGATATTGCAAAACTTAACACGTCATTGATTAAACCTATTCATGGATGTTCTTAAGGCTTATTGTAGACAACCACAGCCCATAAATGTTCCGAAATGACCTGTCTGTTTTTTCCTTTTCTTTTTATTCCTTTAAGTGCACATAATTAGGCTTTTGTCCCTTCAACATGCATTCTCCCTATATTTCCTTTTTCAGTCTCAGAACTGTAGAGATAGTTCTTAGCACACTGGTTTTTCCAGCTTTGTTTCATTTTTAAAAGGTCTTAATAAGTATTGAATTTGGCTTTGTGAGACCTGCAGTTACCGTGTTCAAAGTTCTCTCCCTTTACTCCTTTTTCTCCCCTCCTTACTCTCTCTGGCACTCTTTACTTTCTATTCTCAGCGCCCATCTTCCTCTCTGTCTTTTTTTTATTTCTCTTTTCTCTGATATGCCCTTCTCATGACACACAGACACGTAATGTAGACCCTTACCTGAAATCATTGTCTAATTTCAGATATATATACACACAAAGAATTCATGTCCATTTTGATTTATATCCCTCATGGGTGGTTATCCTATGTAATGTGAATGCAACATCTTGTTAACAGACTGTATCATACATTCTCATTCAAGCATACTTTATATAAGGATACAACGGATAAATGCGACCGCGACACACACACCTAAAATCATGGTAGCAAACCTAAATACACCTGTGTTGAATACAGTTTGCTGGTGTCTGTGTGTGAGCTACACGTGTCTGACTCCAACCTAAAGCCTGTTCACCTGTTGCCCCCACAGAAGATTTATGACTGAGATCTCAGGCATGTGGGCATTAATAGACCTCTGCTTGCTGATAGTTTTCCATATTTCAAAGCCAGCTGAGAGGAGAGCAGGGGAGGTATATTTTGAAAGAACATGAAAAACATATACACAGGTTTGAGAGAATCTATTATTTATTTAGAATCTTTGTATGATGTGGTTTAGACCAATTTGCCTTTTGTTTGGTCTAAACACTCCTTGATGGTCATAATGAAAATTAATGTTGGTATGATGATGAAGAAGATGGTGGCCGTGGTGTTAATGGCGATTAAAAATGTTGCAGGATGGTGATGATAATAGTGATGAGGAGGAGGAAGGGGAGGAAGACAAACAGAATGGAAATGATGAAAGCAAGTGTAATGATGGTGATGGTGAAAGGAGTGCTGATGAAGATAACGGTGATGGTGATAATTATATCTTGATATTTTGACATTGACTGTGATGATGGTGATGATTGTAATAAAGATGGCGATTGTGGTGGCTGGGTCAGTGATAAGTGATAATGAGAGGGATGACTGAGAATGGTGATATAAACAAGCGATGATGATGATGGTGATAAGGATGAAAGATTAGAAATAATAAATATTGTAATGGTTGTGATGTTAATGGAAATGACAACAGGTTATATAGATTATAATGAGGAAGACGACCGAAACAGAAGGGATAATGACAATGATGATGGTGGTGAAAACAGGGATCAGTGTTGTCCTAAAAGAAAATGTATCAGAGTGTTTTTTTTTTCACTCTGTCCTGTCCTAATATTTCCTATGAGCCCAATAAACCTTGGCGCTCCTTCCAGCAGCCTGCAGCGGTGCTCTGGCCTCCACTATACTGGAAGGGAACTGCATGGCCAAATGAGTCAGGCACGCACCAATGAGATGCATAAACAAATTTATCCAACTTGTGACTGGGAGGCAGAGACAGAATCTCACTGGAATCAAAACATTTCACCTCTGGATGCCCATTGCCTCGCATGTCACATTGCATCAGTTATGATTGCTTTCAGGCGGCAATCATCCATCAAGTCTAAAAGTGTGTTTGGTCTGCGGGGCCATCCTGTAATAACAGGGGAGCGGGTGGGGGGTGAGGAGGAGGGTTGTAACAGGGTCTTCTGTTTGGGTGAGGGTGTGTTCCCGGTGGCCAGATGGGTCAACAGCCGTCATTCGGAGATAACCCTAATCAGTCGGTGAGATGACAGCAAGTAGGAGCGGGGGACCCACAGCTTTGTGCGTCAGTGCGCATTGGAGAGGCTATAAATCAAATGAATGCCAGGAAGCGCTGGTGTAGGACGCCATCTCTCTCCCGCTCTCTCATATCTCTCACTTCCCCTCTCCATCGTCGCTTTCTCATCTGCTCTCTCTCTCTTTTCTATTCTCTCAGCGTCTCCAGACGCGCACACAGCTGCTGCTGAGTGAGGTTTGTATTGCAGGATTAAAAGAGACCAAAAAGCCTTCCTCTCTTTCCTCCATCGTCGCTAAAGCAAAATCTATCGAAACAACCACTTTGATATGGAAATAGATAACTCGAGCACAGGCACTCATGCGCGCGCACAACATACGCACGCATCTTTTTACAGCAGTTACTGCTGCACACTATCTCCCCTATCTCTTCTGCCTGTCTCTCTCAGCAAACACACACGGACTCTATGATGATGGCACTACACACGCATGCACACACCCATGCAGAGACCGCCGCTGCGCGCACACAAGCAGCGCCTGCCTACTCCGTGTTTGGCACCGAACAACTTCAGCACCACCTCCCCGCTGGCATCAACACTGAGGATGGATATCAGTAATAGTCAATGGGTCTCCCAGCAACAATTTGCTCAAATCTCTTCACCCTTTCTCCTTCTCTCTCTGTCTCTTCTCAGTGTTTTCTTCTCCTCATCTTTTTTCTTCTCTTCTCTGCTTTCTGGTTTCAAAAGTGTCTGAGGATTTGACCCCACACCCCCCAACAACGATCCGGGACAGACCATCCCAGTAGCTACATGAGCTATAAGAAGAGCAGGTGCATAGTGGTCAAACATCATGCACCTTTAAGGCTACAACAGAACTGCTTTTCCGATTCACGGACCACAACCTCTCAACGTGGCAGCATGCGTGTGTCTCTAGTGCGCACACCACGCACCCCACAAGTGTGACCCCCCCGCCCCACGGATACAGATTTTACTTGTCTTACCTTGATCGGGGGTCTCGGTCTGGTAGGGAGGAAGAGGCAGCATGCAGCTTTACGGTCCGTTCTGCAGCGGCACAGACGGAGAAAGCAAGAGTATTATCCCTGGACAGCGGCGGAGGTCCGTGCGTTCCAGCAGAGAGAGAGAGAGAGAGAGAGAGAGAGTACGCAAGAGGAGGGATGAGAGAGGCGGGCTGATGGAAGAGAGAGAGAGAGAGCGAGAAGGAGTGGGGGTAGTTCAATACGACAGAGGGATGATGTTGAATCGGGGCAACAACCGCTCCCGGTTTTATCTGAGTGACACAAACCCGCAGGATGCATTGAAAGGAAAAAATAAAAGCCATTCCATTTTTTCATCAGCGATCAGTATTTCAAAAATGTCGGATGTGCATCTCTGAAATGCCAAAGCAAGCCCAATTTAAATATCACAGTAAAATTCCCACCGGGACTTCACGCATCTGTGATTCTCAGTATAGAGTTTCTGGAGACCTCGTGTTAATTGTGCTATTTTTATCTCCATCCACATCATCATAATAGGCTTCCCGTCATGTATAAATTATACATGTGCTGAATTTGTTCTTTTACTATGACAAAAGTCTAAGAAATTTTATATAGATATATTAAAGCTCGGTTTTTGTCTCAATCTAACCACAATGGCACCTGTAGAAATCAGTGCGTATTTGGCTGCAATCTGTTCATATTAAGAATTATGGGAGGGTGAGTTCATGTCAGAGGTGTTAATTACATAGGCTAATGTTTATTCTCACACAGTGTGTGGAGTTCCGGGGAAAAGTGGGAAGCCACTCACCGGTCTCCATCTCCCTCCATCACTTGTGCAGCTTTTGCCTCCCCATGCAGCGGCGCGCAGCTGCTTTCCAATCGGATCACGTAGCAACGCGCCTCAAAGTGCGCGGTCGTAAGGGCCAGGGAAGCGGCTCTCTCTTACACACAGCAAAGACAGGCACGGAGAGAATACTGGGGGATCCAACTGTGCAGCTGACGTCGTTGCCGGTCAGCGAGGTTGCTTCTCTATAATTTGCAGGACAGCCCGCTGACATAGATGACCCAGTGTTGGATCACTTCACCACAGCAACACTGACTATGCATCTTCATCAGTTCTCTTGGTTCTAATCATGAGCTAATCAAGTAACATATGTAATCACATAGAGATCATTTTTAACAGCGAGTGAATTTCCAATATTGTGGGACTGGGGTAATTTTAACCTCAGATAACTCAGTGTGTTAAAGTAATAGTAGTAATAGTAATATGTAATTTAATGATGAGCCCCCCCCCCCCCCCCCCATAGGTAAGTCTGACCTTTGATTCAACCCTGATGCCATGTTGAAGTGTTTTTCAAGATCTACTTTTGCCCTTAGTCAGGATAATTCACAGACCTCACTATGGACAGTTCTTCCTATTTGCTACCTCAGGTTGTTGCTAATTAATAATCTTTGGAGTAGTAATTTGGGTGACACGACCCTTTAACTCTGCAACGGTTCCTCCTCAGTGTTTTGAATTATTTCTTCATGTGTTCTTAACTGGTTTAGTCATCACTCCAGATGTACATTTGCCCCCAGTGTATTTTGTTATATAACTCCAGCGTTGCATAATTAAAGGTTACCAAAACTGTCCAGTGAATGACTTATATGAGTCTTTGTGACTTTTGCAAACAAGCCCTGATTTGCATGTAGGCCTAATTGGAAGCATGAAAATAAATTAAATAAATGTTTTTTTTTTCATTTTCATTCAGACCAGAGGGAATGGGAGGGAGAGAGAGTGATCATGCTCTGGGATATTATTTTCTTTTTTTGAACGAGTCAAGAATTCAAGTCAAGATCTTTACCAAGTGCGAAAAGATTTTACCTTGGGGGTAACTGGTGTAGAGCAGCGACTGCAGATAGCAGGATCATTTTATTTAATCATAAAACAACAAAGCTGCTCTTCAATTACAAAACATGTTAATTTAATTTCCATGAAAGTGACAAAAAGTGATATAAAAGTAACAACAAGTCCTTCAACCTACACGCCAACATAGGTCGTATTAACCAACCTCCAAATGCCACTCATATGAGTGTATCGTAAAATAGCCCCCCCTACCAGTGGTGTGTGTACATGCCTCCCAAAACGTCAATTTCAAACGTTACGTAAATCACGTGACCTACCTCACATGACATAAAAATGTTGAGATGCAGCAACACAAAGGAGAGCTGGTTTTCAACATCAAGTTCACCAATTTCAGACTTGGAAAGTTCTGCTCGGGAGTACAAACTTCCTGGGACGGGAGCACGCAGTCAGTCATGCTGCAATCGGAACAGCAAAGGACTTGATGACGCCAGGCAGCTTAGCAGGCGGGAACTCTGAAAATGTTGCAAATTTTCAAATTAGGTCTATCTTGAGAAATCGGCCGCAAATTTGAAGTTAATCAACCATATTCCTATATAAAAACTCTTAAATCTGCATTCAGTGACAGTATTATAACTTCGTATAACGTCGTGGGTCTTCTCTTCCGCCATTGCCGCTTGTTGATGCAAAATGCTTATGCTTCTTAATTTTATTTTGAAAAACGAATCAAACTTGAGTCACACAGGAACTGAATGTCGGTCTCCTGCATGAAATGTGGCAAATTTGTAACCCAGCCCACCACAACTGGAGTACACCTTTATGGCTATTGATAATATGTCACGTCTTAGTCATGTGTTTGCTTTGTACAGCCACTAGAGGTCGTTGCCGCAATAAACGTAAATGTGTCGTAATTTTGTGTGGCTGAAACGACCTATATGGTTGTTTTTCTGTTGGGGACAGGCCCAAAAGTAAATCTTTCATCCACAAGACCATCAATGGCACAAGTTAAAGACCATGACAATCTGGAGTCTTAGGCTACTTGACAATGAGTAATGGGCAATCAGAAGAAGGTTAAAGAAAGGCAGATGTTTCATCTGCTGTTTGTAGCCAAAAGGCTTTCAAACATCTCTTATACATTACAAAGGGACAAGATATAAAATAGTTATAATTTGTCTATAATAATTTTGTAAAGCAGCTGCAGCATTTACTTGGCTCCAATGTGTCAGTTTCACAAACTGTTACAGCTTAAATATGGCTTTTATTTGGACCCATCTGTCATGATATATGGACTAACTGTAGTGTAATTGCCTCACATTTGTTTGTTTTAGGTGAGCAATAAGGCTGCAGAGGAGTTTCATGGCCTCTACATTTGTCTAGTGATGGGGGTAATTTCCCAGGACTTCCTGGCTGCTGCTGATAAATGAATGCAGAGAAGGGGAGGGCTCTGGCTTACACGATCACTGTGAGATGGCTAATGAAACACCCTTAAAATTAAAGATAAATCTAAATTATATTCGAGTGTCTGCAAATTTTTTTATTACTTTCTTACTCCTATTTATTTTTTATATTGCTGCAAATCAACATAAAATATCAAAATGTAGCAACATTCTGATGTAAAAAACAAACAAGAAACAAAACAAAACAATACTGAACAAAAAATACTTGTGGACTGACTAATGTGATGAAAATAAATCTTTTTTTTAAAAAATGTTCATCCTTGGACGCAAGAGTATGAGATGTTCTTTATTCAATATTAAATGCCACCCACAGATACTTAGCATGTTATCTGTTATTACTCCGTGATGGTCAGTGCATGTTATATTTGCGGGGATATTATAATTCTAGTTCTTTCTTTCCCAGAATGCCTTTAAAGAAGCACGGCATTGTATCTTGCTGTCAATCAGAACTGCACTGAATTGCATGCTTTTCAACTCTTTTGCTGCTTCAAAGTAGCTGCTGGAAAAATATTCTTGAGGTGATGTTACGTCATATATTTGGCCAGTGATCCATAGAAATAAGAAAAGTACACACAATTTCCCTTGGTGGCATTTGATTCTTTAGGCAACATACAGTGTGGAATGACGGGACATTTATGAGAGAATGTTGAAAAATATGAGAGGAAAAAAACAAATGTCAAAAACATCATGTTTTAAATTTCATAGACATTTTAGGCTTTTTTGTGGCTGATTTTGGGATCTTGTGAAAGTGATATGCTGAAATTTGCATTGTGTTATGTGAAACACACAATGACTGCAATACTATGCAGCATATATAATACTAATACTAATACTAATAATAATAATAATAATTTACCTCTCCGGGAACCATCACCTTATCGTGGTGGAGAGGTTTGTGTGCCCCGGTGAACCTGGAGGCTGTGTTGTCGGGAGCTTAGTGCTCCTGGTAGGGTCTCCCAAGGCAAAGTGGTTCCAGGTGAGGGGCCAGACTGAGAATGGTTCACAAAGACCCTTGATGACAAATCGAGGAAGAGGAGGAGAGACCGTTCCCAGTGGAAGCCCGGGGCCCCTGTCTGGAGCCAGGCCCAGAGGGAGGGCTCGTCGTCTGGTGGCCGGGTTTGCCACGGAGCCCGGCCGGGCTCAGCCCAAAGAAGCAACGTGGCACCACCCTCTCCATCCTTTGGACCCACCATCCATCGGAAGATCCGCAGGGGTCGGGTGCGCTGCCACATGGGTGGCAGTGAAGGTCAGGGACCTCGACGGACCAGACCCGGGCGGCAGAGGCTGGCTCTGGGGACGTGGAACGTCACCTCTCTGTGGGGGAAGGAGCCGGAACTTGTGCGGGAGATGGAGCGCTACCAATTAGATCTGGTGGGGCTGACCTCCACGCACAGTCTCGGTTCTGGAACCATACTCCTTGATAGGGGATGGACACTATTCTTCTCTGGAGTTGCTCAAGGTGTGAGGCGCAAGGCGGGTGTGGGGATACTCACAAGTCCCCGTCTGAGCACTGCTACGTTGGAGTTTACTCCGGTGAACGAGAGGGTCGCCTCCCTACGCCTTCGGGTACTGGGGGGGAAAACTCTGACTGTTGTTTGTGCATATACACCAAATAGCAGTTTAGAGTATTCAGCCTTCTTGGAGACCCTGAATGGAGTTCTGTATGGGGCTCCCGTAGGGGACTCCATAGTTCTGCTGGGAGACTTCAACGCGCATGTGGGCAATGATGGAGATACCTGGAAAGGCGTGATTGGGAGGAACGGCCCCCCTGATCTGAACCCGAGTGGGTGTTTGTTGTTAGACTTCTGTGCTAGTCATGGATTGTCTATAACGAACACCATGTTGGAGCATAAGGATGCTCATAAGTGTACATGGTACCAGAGCACCCTAGGCCGAAGATCAATGATCGATTTTGTAATCGTTTCATCTGATTTGAGGCCGCATGTTTCGGACACTCAGGTGAAGAGAGGGGCAGAGCTGTCAACTGATCACCATCTGGTGGTGAGTTGGGTCAGGGGGTGGGGGAAGACTCTGGACAGACCTGGTAAGCCCAAACGGGTAGTGCGGGTGAACTGGGAACGTCTGGAGGAGGCCCCTGTCAGTGAGATCTTCAACTCAAACCTCCGGCGGAGCTTTTCTGGCATCCCTGTGGAGGTTGGGGACATTGAACAGGAGTGGGAAATGTTCAAAACCTCTATTGCTGAAGCTGCAGTGGAAAGCTGTGGTCTCAAGGTCTTAGGTGCCTCAAGGGGCGGTAACCCTCGAACACCGTGGTGGACACCGGTGGTCAGGGAAGCCGTCCGACTGAAGAAGGAGGCCTTCCGAGATTTGTTGTCTCGGAGGACTCCGGAGGTGGTTGCAAGGTACCAACGGGCACGAAAGACTGCAGCCTCTGCTGTGGCAGATGGAAAGCAGCGGGTGTGGGAGAAGTTCGGAGAAGACATGGAGAAGGACTTTCGGTCAGCACCAAAGTGTTTCTGGAGAACTGTCCGCCATCTCAGGAGGGGGAAGCGGGGAACCGTCCAAGCTGTGTACAGTAAGGATGGGACCCTGCTGACCTCAACTGGGGAGGGTTGGCCTTCGCCAGGGCTGCGCTTTGTTTGTCTCTAATTGGGCGGTGGAAGGAACACGCCCTCTTTAGTAGAGGCAGAGCTCGAGGCTGATGGGGGATTCTCGTCAATTTCCCTGGTGGAAGTCACTGAGGTAGTCAAACAACTCCACAGTGGCAAAGCCCCTGTGTAAAAGCTTTGGGTGTGGAGGGGCTATCTTGGATGACACGACTCTTTAACATTGCGTGGAAGTCGGGTACAGTGCCCAAGGAGTGGCAGACTGGGGTGGTGGTTCCCCTGTTCAAAAAGGGGGACCAGAGAGTGTGTGCCAATTACAGGGGTATCACACTTCTCAGCCTCCCCGGTAAAGTCTATTCCAGGGTGCTGGAACGGAGGGTTCGGCCGATTGTCGAACCTCAGATTGAAGAGGAACAATGCACTTTTCGACCCGGTCGTGGAACAACTGACCAGCTCTTTACTCTCACAAGGATCCTGGAGTGGGCTTGGGAGTATGCCTATCCAGTCTACATGTGCTTTGTAGATCCGGAGAAGGCATACGACCGGGTCCCCCGGGAGATACTGTGGGAGGTGCTGCGGGAGTATGGGGTGAGGGGGGACCTTCTCAGGGCTATCCAATCCCTGTACATCCAAAGCGAGAGCTATTTCCGGCAGTAAGTCGGACTCTTTCCAGGTGAGGGTTGGCCTTCGCCAGGGCTGCGCTTTGTCACCTATCCTGTTTGTGATATTCATGGACAGGATATCGAGGCGTAGTCGTGGCGAGGAGGGGCTGCGGTTCGGGGGGCTTGGGGTCTCGTCACTGCTTTTTGCGGATGATGTGGTCCTGATGGCATCATCAGTCCGTGACCTTCAGCTCTCACTGGATCGGTTCGCAGCCGAGTGCGAAGCGGTTGGGATGAGGATTAGCACCTCTAAATCTGTGGCCATGGTTCTCAGCAGGAAACCGGTGGAGTGCCAACTCCAGGTAGGGAATGAGTCCTTACCCCAAGTGAAGGAGTTCAAGTACCTCTGGGTCTTGTTCACGAGTGAGGGGAGGCTGGAGCAGGAGATTGGCCGGAGAATCGGAGCAGCTGGGGCGGTAATGCACTCGCTGTACCGGTCGATTTTCGCTCCTACCCTCACCTATGGTCATGAAGGCTGGGTTGTGACCGAAAGAACGAGATCGCGGGTACAAGCGGCCGAAATGGGTTTCCTCAGGCGGGTGGCTGGTGTCTCCCTTAGAGATAGGGTGAGAAGCCTGGCCATTCGCGAGGAGCTCAGAGTAGAGCCGCTGCTCCTTTGCGTTGAAAGGAGCCAGTTGAGGTGGTTTGGGCATCTGGTAAGGATGCCTCCTGGACGCCTCCCTAGGGAGGTGTTCCAGGCACATCCAGCTGGGAGGAGGCCTCGGTGAAGACCCAGGACTAGGTGGAGAGATTATATCTCCACACTGGCCTGGGAACGCCTCGGGATCCCCCAGTCAGAGTTGGTTAATGTGGCTCGGGAAAGAGAAGTTTGGGGTTCCCTGCTGGAGCTGCTCCCCCCGCGACCCGTTCCGGATAAGCGGATGAAGATGGATGGATGGATGGATAATAATTTAACAACCTGCTTCCTATAATGTAGGTTCATATACAACTAATTAGCATTAGCAAATACATACAATGCAGCCCAGATTCCATTTTTGACAACTTGACAAGAAAACATTCATATCGGTTGCAACTGCAAACTGCCAGCACAAAATGTTCATACTGAACGCTTCTGTAAAATGCTCATTATCAGTGTATTTTGTTTATTTTCCTGACAGCATCCACTGCCTGCAAATGAAGCATGATGACTGTTTAAATGGGCATGTTTAAGCAACAGAATGCACTTGCTAATGGTTAGGAAAAAATCCTGGTCTCCGTTATCTACTGGAAAAAGTCAACCATGACTTGATAAAAAGCACAAATTTTCCCTAAACCTCAAAACAAGTGGGACACAGGATGCAAACCCTGTTCCCCTTCGAGGGAACTCGAACTGCGTCGGTGACGACACTATGGCAACGCCTCTGGGCATGGCAGGGCTGAATTATGAATGCAACTACTCTGGTGTTGCTAGAACGGTAGCGTGTGACGGCATAACTGGAGGCGTATATAAGCACGCTGGCACACAGGACACATTAGCTTTTTTCTATTCAGCAGGCACTCTGAGTATGTTGAAAGCTCCACTATTGAAGTTGAAAAGTCGTCTTACCTGGAAGTTCCCAACGAAGCAGGAGAGATCATGTCTGGTAAACAGTTCCGACAGTTTTTCCTTCCTACATCACGGCTGGGGATACTGCCTAGGGATGTCGTACGTCCAGGCAGCTCTCGAGGGGGCTGCCTGCGGCCATTGCGAGGCCCTGTCCCTGAGGGTGCTGAGGTCTCGTGTGGCTCTCTTTTCGGTGGATGGTCGGATGCTCTCTCCCCGTGGCTCAGGCCCCGCGGTCGCTGAGGCGTCGCAGCAGCTGCGGTCCTGGGGATCACAGCGCGTTATCTCTGAGGGCATCGGGGCGGCTGAGGCCTTTTCCCGGTCCTCGTCTGCTAACTCCCCCTCTCCTCTTCCCCAGTCGGGAGCCCGTTTTTCGGCTTCTCCCACCCGAGGCATGAGTCCGGAGAGGCTTGCGCAGTCTGACTCCGAGGAGATAGACGTGCTTAGCATTATGGAGGATGACTTCCAGGAGCCGGGCCGACGTCACCAGTCTTCGCCCAGCTACGATGAGTTATTGGAGATGGTGACAAGGGCTGTGGCCAAGCTGAACACTGATTGGCCACCGGCCGGCAGTAAACTGAATGAGAGTTTTCTGCAGCACCGTGTGCCGCCCCCAGGCCAATCCTTGCCATTCTTTCCTGATTTGCACAATGAGTTGTGTAAATCTTGGAATAGACCCTTCTCGGCACGGCTGACTACTTCCCCACTGGATTACAGCAACGTGATAGAAATTAAGCAGCACGGCTACGGAGCGATGCCTCGGGTTGAGGAGGCGTTAGCGAGCTATCTTTCTCCCATCCTCGCGTCATCCCTCAAGATGCCGGCGCTGCCCACCATGCCATGTCGGGCGACATCCGCTCTGGTGGGCAAGGCTTACATGGCAGCGGGTTGAGCTGGTACAAGCCTGCACACGATGGCCATCCTGCAGGCATACCAGGCCGATCTACTCAAGGACTGTGACCAAGTGGGAGGCCCCTCTGAGGAGGACATGGCAGAGCCTTGCGAACATTTCCCCGTGGGTCCTGCGCACCATAGTGGATGGCTACAGGCTGCAGTTCCGGGTCCACCCCCCCAGATTCAACGGGGTGGTCTGGACTGCGGTGCACGCGGAGCAGAGCCAGGTGTTGGGACAAGAAGTTCGCTCTCTTCTGGAGAAAGGGGCCATAGAACTTATTTCCCCGCCAGTCAGGGAGTCCGGGTTCTGATCCGCTCCGTCTAATACGGGTTACGAGCAGGTGACTTCGTTCCCTGTCAGTATGGAGGAAGGTCCCTCGTTGGGAGCGTCATGTCACTGGATAATTATTTTGACAGACACCTCACTCACGGGGTGGGGCGCGGTCATGGACGGCCGCTTTGCGAGAGGCTCCTGGCAGGAGCATCATTTCTCTTGACACATAAATTGCCTGGAAATGTTGGTGGTTTTCAGAGCTCTGAGGAGTTTCCTGCCTGCCCTCCGCGGTCGCCACGTCCTTGTCAGGACTGACAATACGGCAGTGGTGGCCTATTTGAATCACCAGGGGGATCTGCGCTCGCGCCCATTATGCAAGCTGGCACATCAGATCCTCCTGTGGTCCCAGCAGAGACTGCTGTCTCTCAGAGCGATCAGGGAGCAGACCTGCTGTCGAGACAGGGGCTGAGGCCCGGGGAATGGAGTGGAGTTATTGTGCAAAAGGTTCGGCCCCATAGACGTGGACTTGTTTGCGTCTCAAGAGACTACGCACTGTCCACTGTGGTTCTGCCTCTCGCCCCCAGCCCCGCTAGGGCTGGATGCCATGGTACAGACGTGGCCGAGGCAGCGTCTGTATGCTTTTCCCCCAGTCACTCTGCTCCCGGAGGTTCTGGAGTGGGTCTGTCAGGACAGTGTCAGCCTACTATTAGTAGCCCCATTTTGGCCAGCCCGAGTGTGGTTATCGGACATAATATGGCTCCTGGCAGGTGCCTCTGAGGAGAGACCTCAGGCCGGGTCTTTCACCTGTGCCCCGCCCTGTGGCAGCTGTGGTTCTGGGCCCTGAGGGGGCGCAGTTCCTGGAGGCAGGCCTGACAGCAGAAGCGGTCGAGACGCTACTCAGCTCCAGAGCCCCATCCACGAGGAGGATGTACGGCCTGAAGTGGAATGTGTTCGCCACCTGGTGTAGAGAACGGGTGGTGGACCCAGTTACCTGCTCAGTGATTATGGTACTGGAGTTCCACCAGCACCGTTTCTCTGCTGGCCTTTCCCCATCCATGCTCAAGGTGTATGTGGCTGCCATTGAAGCGTTCCACGCCCCTCTGAGGGATAGGCCTTTGGGGAGGCTTCCACTGATCGTGCACTTCCTCCGTGGAGCCCAGAGGATGAGACCCGTGACTCGTTTCAGGGTTCCCACTTGGGACCTGGCAGTGGGTCTCGAAGCGCTGGCTCAGGCCCCCTTCAAACCCCTGGAGTTGGCTGAGGCCAAGCACCTGACCCTTAAGATGGCTTTTCTCCTCGCTTTCACCTCTCTGAGGAGGGTGGGGGATCTCCAGGCACTTTTGGTTTCTCCTCGATGCCTGGAGTTTGCCCCGGGGAGGGTCAAAGCCATCCTGCACCCCTGTCCGGGCTATGTCCCTATGTCCCTCATGTGACGGCGGAGGATGGGAAACTTCATCAGCTCTGCCCTGTCAGAGCGCTGAGTATTTACACTCTGAGGTCTTCCCGGTGGAGGAAAGCAGACCAGTTGCTGGTGTGTTTCGGGTCCCCCAAGGCTGGGCTCCCACTTCTAAACACACGATCAGCAACTGCATCGTTCAGACTATTTCCCTGGCCTATATATGGCCGTGAGGGCACTGTCTACTCGAGGCATGGCGGCCTCTAGGGCCCTCCTCGCTGTGGCTTTGCTCCAGGATTTGTGTGAGGCAGCTGGCTGGGCCACTCCTCACACTTTTATCCGGTTTTACAGTCTGGACCTACCTTCTGCACCCGGCACCCGTGCGCTCTCCTCTTAGTCGTGCCTACAGTTTTCTGCAGGTTTCGGCGCGGCCTAGTGGGTATCTCGTTCCCATAGTGTCGTCAACGGCGCAGTTCGAGTTCCCTTGAAGGGGAACGTCTCGGGTTACGTATGTAACCCTTGTTCCCCGAGAAGGGGAATGAGACACTGCGTCGGTCCGCCACACCTCACCCCACCTGGAGTGCCTTGCTTCATAGCAAAGAGCTAATGTGTCCTGTGTGCCGGCGTGCTTATATACGCCTCCAGTTACGCCGTCACACGCTACCGTTCTAGCAACCAATAGAATTGGAGTAGTTTCATTCATAATTCAGCCCTGCCACGCCCAGAGGCGTTCCCATAGTGTCGTCACCGACGCAGTGTCACCTCACCCCACCTGGAGTGCCTTGCTTCATAGCAAAGAGCTGATGTGTCCTGTGTGCCGGCGTGCTTATATACGCCTCCAGTTACGCCGTCACACGCTACCGTTCTACCAACCAATAGAATTGGAGTAGTTTCATTCATAATTCAGCCCTGCCACACGTGTTCCCATAGTGTCGTCACCGACGCAGTGTCTCGTTCCCCTTCTCGGGGAACAAGGGTTACATACATAACCCGAGACGGTCTCTGATATCAAAGAATTCTGCCAGCTCAGTTGAACATTCTGTTGCTAGCAGCTGCCATTCCTGACAAAGCTCCACGGTTGAACTGACATTACTGATGCTACATTCATTTAGTCAGATCTGGGAGATATATTGATGAGCATCTTTTATCTATCTAGAACACCTTTGTTGGATTATCTTTAGTCTGTACTCTTTTATTACAGCAGTTTTATAATTGTTGATTTGTTAGTTAGCGTTTTTTTAATCAGTTTTCTGCTAATCACAGTTGTTTGAGGTTAATGTGTTGCTAAACTTGTTGATTTGCTTTTGGGCTAACATTGTTACATAGTTAATTTTTTTTACTTTGACTCATGGGAACAATATGTAAATATTAAACAGGGAAATTACTGTCTCTAATTTTAATATTGTAATAATACAATATCACATTGATTCCAGTAAAAACTTCAAAGGCCAACTTCTTCTCTCCCACCTTTATTGGAAATCTGTTCTGCTTGCTGCATACAGGAGCTGTGCACCTGCACTATATGGACAAACGTTCCGGGACACCTACACATTACTTTTATGACATCCCATTCTAAATCCATAGGCATTAATATGAAGTTGGCCCCCCATTTGCAGCTACTGTTTCTCTGTGGGAACTGTTTCCCTATCATCCAGAAGAGCATTTTTGAGGTCAGATACTGATGTTGGACAAGAGGACCTGGCTTAAAATCTCCTTTCTAGTTTATCCCAAAGGTGTTGGATAGGGTTGAGGTCAGGGCTCTGTGCCAGTCAAGTTCCTCCACACCACACTAGGAAAAACGTTTCTTTATGGAGCTGGCGCTGTGCAAGGGGGCATTGTCACACTGAAGGAGGAAAAGGCCAAACACAAACTGTTGGAAGAACTACTGTCTAAAATGGTATGCTGTAGCATTAAAATTTCCCTTAACAAAGACCACACCATGAAAAAACAGCCCCAAACCAAAAGTATTGGGAGAGTGGTGTCTGAGTACTTTTGTTTACAGAGTGTACATGCATAGTGAGGGTATAAGACAAAGGTTGTGTATGACTTGACACTCTCTCCATTATACACTGCATCATATTTACCCTTCACCATGATTTCAGTCATGAAGTCTTGTGCTTTGTACACACAACCATCCACTCCAACCTCCTCCCTAAAACTTCTATCCATCCATCCATCGTCAACCGCTTATCCTGCGTACAGAGTCACGGGGGGCTGGAGCCTATCCCAGCTGACATCGGATGAAAGGCGGGGTACACCCTGGACAGGTCACCAGTCCATCGCAGCCATAAAACTTCAGACTGGAAAAACATTGGCAGTGAGTTAAATGTATGTCCTTTGCTGAATACATTTATCTTGTCCCAAAATCTTTATCCCCTTCCCTGATTCAACGCACACTTGAGATTTGCAATAAAAAACTGGTAACAAATTAACCTGATCTCTATTCATTACAAGGCAACTAGGTGGGTTACTTTCATTCTTTGTAGTACCGTGAAATGATTTTAAATGGTTGTTTCACAATTTGAAAGAAATAATGATAGAAAAACAATCCACACAAATAAAAATAATTCCATTCTGTTCCTCTCTGCCATGAAATTGAGGCAGATGCACTGCCAGCAACATTTTTGGGGAATATAAATTTGGGCACAGTGCACAGCTACAGTTAGATAAACGGCATTTTATACAATATAATACAAAATATCTTATTCCTATTATTTTTTTCTGGCTTTATGTGCATGTCTATGTTTGAATATCCAAGGAAAATCTGTTCGTCTCTCTGAGATGTTCACTCATTTGCTTCTGTTTGTCTAGTGATGCGGTCAGTGAATATAGTGCTAAATGAAGCCAAACACTTTTGGTCCAGATCCATAACTGTCCTGGGTTTGATCAGTGGATTGCCCTTTATGTTTGGATCTCTTACTTTTGGCGACAGCTCTGACACTGCTGATAAAGATGGTTCTCTGCAGTGTCTAATGCATTTAATAGTGTTTAAGCTCCCCACACGTTTGCCCTTTGCCCTGAGAGTGCAATGGTTGACTGTATTCGTGAACCGTGACCGCGACAGGGATCTGATTGACCACTTTATGCCGAAGTTCAGCACTGGATAGATGTTAACTTGACCTTTGACGCAATAAGTCAGGCTGAAGGAAACACCTTGAAGCCCATCCTCACCTCATGCCTCTGTGTCTGCGCATATGTTTGGATATTCATCCAGTCTGGTTTGTTTTGTTCTTTTTAGATTGACTTAATTAAATCTAATAGATTTAACATAAGGTGTGATATATGCAAATGATGGATGGATGGATGGATGGATGGATGGATGGATGGATAGATATATTTTTCCTCCTTGTCTTCTTATTGACATACATAGTCGTGCTTTTTTTCTCTCTCTTTTCATTTTTATGTATTTATCCATATTTATCCATATTAGACACACCCACATGCCCATGTGTTAATTTTATCCTTGTAAATATGCTCCCTCTGAAGTAAATCAAAGAGATGGAGCTCTGGAAAATGCGACAGAAGGATTATGAGATGACAGTGATCTTATTAATCTTTGTTGCCTGATCTTCCTTTATTATGTTTGTCCTTGTCTCTGGTATTTGTGACTGTGATGTTTAAACCAGAATGGGGCTGTGTAAAGGATAAGTTTGATTTAAATATGTGATTTACTTTAATGCTCTGTCTGATGTACACAAGTACACAAAGCTCAGGTAGTGGACATATACATATTTTAAAATGTTGGTGGTGCTAGATGAAAAACCAGAGGAGCTGGCAAATCTGGATATTTTCTCCTCTGGGAACTTAATGAATATGTGTAGCACATTTTTTGGCAATCCAATAGTTGCCAAGATATTGTCTCATCAGTTTATCATCAGGAAAATAAACTGAAATTTTTTTTATCTGTTGTTTGCACAAGAGGAAAAAAGGATTACCAAATGTGACAATAAGTTCATTATACTGATTGATTATAAAGCGTCAAAATTCAGCATCCCTCCAAGTGACCTCCACAGAGCAGTGCTTTTGATGATATCACATGTGGCAAATTAACCATCTCAGCCTGACCTGCACCTTCACATATGGGACGACTGAAGTGCAAAATAAGTCATTTTTCAGTAGTGCCAGACTGTAGCAAGAGCCACCTGTCACTTTTATTTCTCTGTATGTACTCCTTGGTGTCCTTTCTTTGTCAAAGTGGAGGAAAATTCACCAAATATCCCTGGCAATCTCTTCACTATCTCATCACACGCTCAGCAGGCAGAGGGCTTTGTGACTGTGACTGTTTTTCCATCCAGGATTACCTCAGTGTCTACACCCTATTCAGACATGTAGGCTGAGGCTCTGAGAACAAGAGACTTCTGTTTAGTACATAATTTGCTGTCTTCTGCTGATGGAATTATTGTTTACAGGAGTGAGACACAAATAGTAAAACCTGCACGATATCATGCAACTCAATACAACAATGCCACACACTGCCTCTAAAATACCTGTAGAGTTCAACACTTCTCTGGCACAGTCTCAACAAAAACTGAAAAATACAAGATTCACAAAGATGGTGTTTATTACAAGTCTTTTGTTTTTGGATCACATTATTTTGCTGATATAATGTATAATACCTAAACTTTACCACCAGGAATTTCAACTTGAAAAGATAACAATAAAAGCTATGTCAAAAATCAGTCCATTTGTTACCTAGTGCATTACATTTTCTTATAGCATTATATTTGAGTTTCAAAATTTTCAGTGTAAAAGTGGCAGAATTTTTTTATTTTGGCATTCATTTTGAAAATATCATCCTGAAAAATAACTATTTTTGATTCAAGGATAGTGATCATATGAAGACATATCTTTTCACAAAGTTGTTTGGCTGCTTTTTAAACAATAATGATAACAGAAATAACCCAAATGGCCTGATCAAAAGTTTACATACCTTTGAGTGTTTGGCCTTGTTACAGACACACAAAGTGACACACACAGGTGAAAATGGCAATTAAAGGTTATTTCCCACACCTGTGGTTTTGTAAATTGCAATTAGTGTCTGTGTATAAATAGTCCATGAGTTTGTGAGCTCTCACGTGGATGCACTGAGCAGGCTAGATACGGAGCCATGGGGAGCAGAAAAGAACTGTCAAAAGACCTGCGTAACAAGGTATTGGAACTTTATAAAGGTGGAAAAGGATGTAAAAAGATATCCAAAGCCTTGCAAATGCCAGTCAGTACTGTTCAATCACTTATTAAGAAGTGGAAAATTCTTGGATCTCTCGATACCAAGCCAAGGTCAGGTTGACCAAGAAAGATTTCAGCCAAAACTGCAAGAAGAATTGTTGGGGATACAAAGAAGAACCCACAGGTAACGTCAGGAGAAATACATGCTGCTCTGGAAAAAGATGGTGTGGTTGTTGCAAGGAGCACAATACGACAGTACTTGAACGAAAAATGAGCTGCATGGTTGAATTGCCAGAGAGAAGCCTTTACTGCGCCAATGCCACAAAAAAGCCCGGTTACTATATGCCCGACAACACTTGACACGCCTCACAGCTTCTGGCACACTGTAATTTGGAGTGATGGGGCCAACATAGCGCTTATGGTTGTGACCATAAGCGCTATGTTTGGAGAGGGGTCAATAAGGCCTATAGTGAACAGAATACCATCCCCACTGTGAAGCATGGTGGTGGCTCACTGATGTTTTGGGGGTGTGTGAGTTCTAAAGTCACAGGGAATCTTGAAAATTGAAAATTGATGGCAAGATGAATGCAGCATGTTATCAGAAAATACTAGCAGACAATTTGCATTATTCTGCATAGAATCTGCGCATGGGAGCGTGAACCAGCATGATAATGACCCTAAGCTCAAGGCTAAGTTGACCCTCCAGTGAAAAAGGTGAAGGTTCTGGAGTGGCCATCACAGTCTCCTTACCTTAATGTCATCAAGCCACTCTGGGGACATACAAACGTGCAGTTCATGCAAGATGACCAAAGACTTTGCATGAACTGGAGGCATTTTACAAAATGAATGGCCAGCTACACCACCTGCAAGAATTCGGGGCCTCATGGACAACTATTACAAAAGACTGCACAGTGTCATTGATGCTAAAGGTGGCAACACACAGGATTAAGATCTAAGGGTATGTAGACTTTTGAACAGGGTTGCCATGTTTTGTTTTGAATATGCCATTCTGGCATTCACCTACAGTTCACATTGAACTTCTTCAAGGGTATGCAAACGTTTGAGCACAACTGTATAGTACCAGAGTTATCTCTAAGTGGAAATATAAATAAAAACAAAACCAACTGACTGAAATAAAGGGCGAGCAAACAACAAACTGTGAAATACTTTGAGTGAAAGAGTATCCATTATATGAAATCTACTTTTTGACAAGGTTTAGTGCCGAACCACAGCTCAGCTGAAGTCCACCTCACTTTCATAACATTCACTCACCTCCAATTCTCTCTGAAGGGTTGTCTGGCAGTGCTGCCCTCATCTCTCCATCCACTAACTCAGCCAAAATTTGTGTTTTTCCCCTTTACAGGCTGGTTGCTGTGAAATTGGCAAAGCTAACTTTTCTGTTTTGGCACTGAAACACATAAGAATTTGTGAAGTGAGGTGACTCTTGAGTATGTGCTCCTTTCTGACTGAACTTAAACATCTGTGCAAGTTTGTAAAGACTGGCGTAGAGTTTGTCTTTCCTCGGCATGATATAGTGCACTCACAAATTCCCACACTGGAATGATATATGTCAGAATTATGTTGTGAGACAATACACCTCAGTGATGGTGCAAGGTGATGATAAATGATTTCACTGTCTTTTAATTTAACGTATTTGGTTTTCATTAAGTGAACCAGAGTGTGAACCGACTGAGCATTACCGGTTTTCTAACATGGCTGAAATCATGGAAATGAATAGCAGTTCAGACAACAACTGATGTGATATGTCATCGATGACTTTATCTGACTGAGGTTTGTACAAGTTAGAATCTATTGCCCGACCATGGCTCTGAAATATCCATAGCCTCACTGTGCTAAAGAAGCACAGAAGCTAAAGAGTAGTTCATGAGGTCGCGGGTCAACAAAATCAATCACCTACTGGATATAATAGCATTTCAAAACATTCAGAGCCAACATCTTTTACAGTGATTATTCCTGCAGTACATTTACATTGCATTTATTCATTTAGCTGACACTTTTATCCAAAGCCACTTCCAATTGTTATATATGTCAGAGGTCGCACGCCTCTGGAGCAACTTGGGTTAAGTGTCTTGCTCAGGGACACATTGGTGGATGGGTCACAGTGGGGAATTAAACCCGGGTCTGGTTCTCACATCAAAGACATGTGTCTTATCCATAGCGCCTTCACCACCCCACCCCACAATACCAATGAGACACGATAAACTTGCAAAATGGTTAAAGCGTAGCAACTAAAAGTAGTTGGTTAAGGTCAGGGTTGGGGAGCAACGGATTACATGTAACGGCGTTACCTAATCAGGATACAAAAATAAAGTAACTGTATTTCGTTACAGTACAGAAAATGAAGACCTAATCAGATTACAGGTTTTGTAAAAATGAGGATTACACATAGGGATTACTTTGAGAACAAAGTGATATTTTCTATTTACGTGTTCCTGTAAAAACACACAGCTAATGAGGGATTTGTCACAGATATTGATTGCCAGTAGTTGAATGTGGTCACGCCCCCACCCCGTTATGCAATCTCTGTGCGAAGTGATTCCAGCTCCCAGTGGGTGAATGAGTGAACACGGCAGACGGCCACTGGGAATACAGTACGAAGGTAGTTCTCTTGCCGGTTTGGCTTGTGTCACCCCGGGGCTGAGTCAACTAACGTTAACGTTAATGAGGCTGTGTTCGGTCCTGTTCATGCCAGGTTTACCATGAAGCTGCTGGGCGCAGTTTCGCTGCCCACTCACCCAGCGACGCAGTCATTCCCCGCCGGGTCACCCCGCCCCTGGCCTGAAAACCTCCAGAGCTTGAGTAAAGGTGTAAACTTAAAACACACTTCAGTGTTTTCCGAGCTCCCAGTATGGGCAGAGTGAGTTAAGTTGGCCAATAGCTGCAGGCTAACTGAGGTTATTAGATAATGGCAGCTAGTTAGCAGCAGCTGACTTGCTACAGCAAAAAGTAAAGCTTCGTAAATCACAGAGTTGAGGCAGAGCAGCCGGGGAGCATCAGAGAGAAAACCAGATATATTTTTCATCAAATATGATCAGCGAATAAAGTTGTGCTTTCGTACAGAGAAGAAAGCTTTTCATTGGATATTAAATTAATACAGGCCCCCTGTGCAGGATGATTCATCAACATTTTAAAATCATTTTCCAGGAAATGACACACTCTAAAATATGATCAAACATACCTACAAAACAACATTTTTTGTCATTGATGGGCCAGATCCTGCAATGACGTATAGGCCCAGTGCAATCATCATAAAAACATTTAGGCCTAAACACACGATTTTGATTTCAAGGGAATGGGATATTTAATAGCTTAAGTGTATGTTTCTCCTGAGCAGACCAGGCATCTTTGATGCTCTCGTCTTTATTTGCGTTTTTGGTATTGAAGTAATCCAAAAGTAACTAAAAGTAATCAGATTACATTACTTTGTTACTTTTTAAATTTTCTGGTACTTGGATTACATTACTGATTACATTTTTAACAAGTAATTAGTAATTGTACCGGATTATTTTTTAAAGTAATCCTCCCAACCCTGGTTAAGGTCATACTAAGATAAAATAGGATGTGTTCTAGAGTCCCTAGTGATTATATCAACTCTACCACTCAAGCTTCTGACATTCTTACATTCCCTATAAATCCATCACTTCAGTTATATATCTTAGTATGGAAGGGCATGAGTTAAGGTGCACCTTGGACAGTTTGCCGATCTATCACAGCGCTAGCATACATTCACAGACAACCATTCACATTCAAGAGCTTCCAGTTTACTTGCATGTATTTGGACTGTGTTGTGTGTTTTGTGTTACGTACTGTTGCAAACATGCTGCTCTTAACTAATTGCTCCTAGTGGAATTAATTAAGTTGATTGAATGGAATTGTGGGAGGAAAACACAGACGGAGGGAGAACACAAAAACTCCCATTATGTCCCATTTCCCTAAATGCAAGAGTACACATTTGCTCTTCTTACATTTTATGCTGTCAAAAGGCTTAGTATGAAGCAGTCCGGACACACTGTACATTGTATGTTCATTTACATGCCCTCAAATTCAAGCAGTCAGAATCTGAGATTGTCCTCAGATGGGGAATACCTGACCTGTGTGGGTGTGCAGGATCCCCCCCGGATAAATAAAGTTTTTTTTAAAAAGGCAGGAGTGTGTGTCAGGTAGATGGATGGCAGGGTTAGGTGTGTGCGACACTGAGACGGTTGGGGTTGGGAGTGCACCTCATTGACTGCCCTGCAAATAGACAGCTGGAGAAATGAACTGGACTCCACTATTGAATAGAGCTCAATGGTCTGAATCACCACTGGGGATTACACACACACACACACACACACACACAAACATGCGTATTAATTGACGTAGACTAGCCCTCACGGATTTCAGACTTGAGACATGACTAGGCCTTGTCTCAGATGACTTGAGACTGAACTTGGATTAAGTTCAAAATAGTTCTGGCAGACAGAGAGTAGATGCACAAACATGCACATGTGCACACACAAATACATCACAAACGATGTTACAGATATCCACACAAACACACATTTCCACACACACAGGCAGTAGAAGTATAGCAGTAAGGTCAGAAAGGGTAGTGATTGCCTGGGGAATAAAAAGGTTGGTGGTTTGATAAAGAAGTTGAGTAACCACATGTGCTTCCTTGCAACTGTCCTGTGGCCACTAGTTGAAGATTGTGGCTGTAGATCAGAGCTAAATGGTTGGATCCCATTTCAATGGACACCTCTATCAAAAGGTGCACCCTACAAAGGTGCTCTCTTTTTTTTTTTTTTACTGTAGTACTGAGACATCTAGCAGCCTGGGCCAAACGTTTTGCTTCAACTCAACTGTGTTAAAGTTGCCCTACAGGCAATGGCGAGCAGACAGATGACAAGACAGAATTCAACAGAGGAAACACCTCTCCATGCCCGACAGTAAAAGTCTGTAGCCAACTGTATGGAAAGGCATACAAAACCAACCACCTTGTGTGCCCTGTAAGCATATTAATAATGTATGATTAAAAGTTGCAACTGGTACAAGGTAAATTTATTGTCATTTTACAATAGGGTTGTAGGTAAAGTCTGTAGTTCCTTGTATGCTACTCTCAAAGCAAACATACATTTTTTTCATGGTGCAGTGCTGAGGATGAATTTAGAGTCTCACAGCATAGGGGAAGAAGCTGCTCTGTAGTCTGGTGGTGCAACAGCAGATGCTTCTGTATCTCTTGCCAGACCACAGCAGGGTGAACAGGCTCTGGCTTGGTGGGTCTTTTAGTATCCTTTGGGCTCTGCGCAGGCACCTCACCTCACCAACATGATGCTTGGTAGATGGGAGACGATGATCTTCTGAGCAATTTTTATCACCCGCTGCAGAGCCCTCCTGTCCTGTCTTCCTGGGTCGTGCACATCCAATGCCACTTTATGATGTTTTAAGTTATGCTTTCTGTTGCTCCTCTATAAAAGCTAACAAGAATTTGGCACAGTAATTTTGCCTTCTTGAGTCTCCTTAAGAAATACAGCTTTTTCTAAGCTTTCTTCGCCAATGTGGAGATGTCAGATGACCTTGTCCGGTTTGCTGATTCCCAGGAGCGTTCACCTGCTCCGCCTCAGCTCCACTGATGTAGACAGGAGTGTGTGTCTTTATCTCTTTTTCCTGAAATCAACGATCAGCTCCTTAGTTTTGCTGACGTTGAGCAGTAGGTTGTTCTCTGTGCACCACTCAGGAAGATTGTCAATTTCCTCCCAATATGAAGTCTCATCATTGTTTGAAATCCGGCCAATGAACATGTTGTCGTAAACTTTACAACAGAGTTCTCTCCATATTGGGCGTTGCAGTTGTGGGTGTACAGTGTGAACTGGAGGGAGCAAAGTGGTAGGTAAATTTTGAGTGAAATTATTCTGGGCAGTTTTCTAAAGACATGTCAACCAGGGGAAAGAAGGTGAACCCCAAAATTTGGCACATCTAACGTTATGACCGTCAAGAAAAGAGCAAAAGACTCCCAGGAAAGAGCAAGAGTTTGAGCTGAATGAATAAAAGTTGAAAATACACACAAGCCAAGTGCCTCACACACAGTCAACCACAGATCACACATACTGCTCACCTCTTCGAAATCCACATTGCACAAATACCAGTGAGAGATAATTCTCTTATTTTGCCTCGCTGCAGCTTGCCCGATTTGTGTCCGCCTGAAAGATCTACAGACAATCTCCTTGCCTGCTCTGGGGGAGAGTAAGTAGAGTCACTGAAGTGTTTTTTAAACTCTTAAACCAGGAAGAGGTGCAGGTAGGGAGGAGAAGAGGCGACGAGTGAGGAGGCAGGAGTCTGCTGGCCTCCGTGGTGGTGACAAAGATGCCGGCTCAGCCAAGAGGCACTTGAATAAATACCAAAAACTGGGGTTGGGAAGGAGAGATAAGAAAGACATCTTAGCCCTGAACTCAAACGCATTCATACAGAAAAAAAGATTTGGAGGTAGATATTGTCTGATAGAGACATACACATACTGCTCAGTCTCACTATCATTAACATTATCTTTTCCTCCTAGAGCTTACCTACAACCCCCAACACTCTCTCACACACACACACACACACACACACACACACACACACCACACACACATACAATGAGGTCAAATAAATAGTGTTACAGTTTGGTAGTCCAAAAAAAAAATTAGAAATAGCATAACTTTAACATAACAATTTTTACCAATGTGATGAACAATTAACATCAGGGTTCAAATTTTGGAGAGCTCCTCAGAAAGCCTCATTTCAGAAGTATACAGGGATCTCTAAAATATTGTAATTTTCAGTGACTTTAGTGACTTCATTAATAGCTGAGCCAACTCTATACATCAGGAAACACAAACTTCATCGTAAACACTGCAAACCACAGATAAATGTTCTTACAAGCCTCTCAATTTGCAGAAATCTGTTAAACAGAGCTGACCTCGCAGCTGCAGTGCAAACTATTCTTTTAACCAGGATATTTAATATGAGATGACATACATGTCATTCGTGTATCTTCGTGTAAGAAGAGACAACTGCACTGAAAGGTTTTCTTGGTATAAAGATGCATTTGCCATACTTCTGGCAGGATTTGGTAAACGTAATTTACCAGTGGCGAGTTCAATCTCATTTTACATTTACATTTTATTCATTTAGCTGACGCTTTTATCCAAAGCGACTTACAATTGCCCACTCCTATAGGGAATCCCCACTTACCTTTGCCACTCCACATCTCCGGCGTAGGCCTAAGCACTACCGCCGGGGGGAAACGCAGCGGTCAGCTAGTGAGGTTGAAAGCCTGTTTAGCGCGTTCTTCTGCTACCTGGGTTGAGTACCGATTGACTCCTCATTGCTAGGTCATTGCTAGACGCTGTAGACGCCTGGTTGGTACCTGTTGTTGGCTTGGATGAGATGTTCCAGCTATGTGGCCCCTGCTCTCCTCACCCCGCTGGCACGGGGTAAATCCGCAGAACCGGCGGCAT
>NW_024040263.1:252864-289768 GCF_014851395.1 Micropterus salmoides
TGTGCATACACTTATTTTTGTATGTATTTTTCTAGTTTTCACGGTGTTTCTACGGTGTCTGAGATGTTGACAAAGGGTGAGAAAATAAACTCATCAGTTCGAGACTCCTGCATCTTGCCTAACCAATCCCAGGGCAGTTACATAAACTTTGTAATTTATTTAGAACATTTTGTTGTAACACACAACACAAAATAAAACCCCTCCCTCTCCCCTCCCAAACAAAGGAGAGTTGAATCTCACACAACTGTCCCCTCCCGCTCCCTTATGCTGCTTTCAGACCAACCGCAAATTTTTTGCCTCGCTACACTTTCCTCGCATGAGTACATTCGCTGCAAGTGCTGCTTGAGTTGAAAATATTCAACTCAACAATTCCTTCGTCACCTTTGCGTTGCCAGCCCCTCCCCCTTTGCATCGCTTCGCGCCGCCCGACTGGAAATCACGGCTCTACACGTAAAAGAATATTGACTTTGTATGAAAACTCACCGCCCCCCGAACGCTCGCTTCGCTTTTGGTCTGAAAGCACCATCAGAGTCAAGATGGCAGCAAAGACAACAAAACAGTGAATTTTCCATCTTGTTTTGTACCTAACTTTAGTGGATCATAACATATCAGTTATGGAATTAATCTGCTGATGCGACGGGTCAAAATGACACCAAACATTTCTATAAATGTCAAAATGCCAAAATGTGGCATGCAGACATGTTAAGCCTTATTTTATTTTAGTAGCAAAAAGTCTAAGCTTTACTATAGGCTTAGTCAATGAAATCAATTTTTCAAAAATATGGATCACCACAACCACCAAATTATTAGGCTGATAAGTATAACACCATTAGCCACATAACCCACAAACACATTGCAGAGTGCTCTGAATGCACTGCAGTTATGTTATCAGAGCTTTCTATCAGAAATCTAATACTGCCTGGTGAATGTCAGTAAACCAATAATTGATCTATCCCTACTTAGCGCTAATTGTTTTGAATAAAGAATGTGTCTGTTGAAAGACACTTTAAGTAAAACCTTTTATATATAAAATGTGTTTGCTTAGGTGGTACAGTGGTTAGCTCTGTTGCCTTACAGCAAGAAGGTTGTGGGTTCAAACCCCAGTTGCCTGTCAGCTGGGGTTGGCTCCAGCCCCCCAGTATGCAGGGTAAGTGGTTGACGATGGATGGTGTTTGCTCCTGGCTGGCTTTTACATCTTTCCATCAAACTCCTCGAGTTGAGAACGACATCTTTGCTAGGGATTCAAACTACTTCACAAACCCCCCCCCCCCCACCCCACCCCACCCGACCCTACAGCTTATTTTCTGTCAGCAAGAGCAGAGCAATATTTGGACAGCCCCCAGCCTTTGCTGATTGGTTGATTCATGGCTTGGTGAGCTGGTAATTGGATGATGACAGTGGGGTGGAACACTAGAGAGTGATGATTGATAGCTGGTGCTGCCTGTACTAAGATGTATCTTGCGTTATTGTTTTTGTGTGAACTTGTGTGTGTGTGTGTGGCCTGGAAATATCTCAGGGCAAGGCAGCACAACCCGAATACGTTTCTGGAAAATTTTTGGAGGGAATGAGCAATGTATGCAAGTCTTTTTCACAATCGCCTGCATGCCTGCCTACGTTTCTGTGCATCCACATGTATGCATATCTACGCCTAAGTAATAATCTGTGTTTTCTCTCCACAGGAGGCCAACATGAAAGGCATCTCAGGACAGGATACTGGGTGACAAGGACCTCCATGGAGCCATAGAAGAAAAACAGTAGCCATGAAAGGAGAGCAGTTAGGTTTAAAATTTAAAAACTGACCTAAATCTGTTTCTACAGACATCTGACCAGTACACAGTCTATATGAAGTTGTTGTATATTCAATTCTGTATGTGTGTGTAGGGTGTGCATGACTATGTGTTGCAGCTGAGAGTGATAAGCAAAGCCTGAGGTCATCCATCACACACATTGTCTGTAACAGAAAACCAGCCTGGGGGAGACCCACGATGGAGCTGAGCCCTTAACACAGCTGGCTGCAGACCAAACAAATGTGTACAGTGGGTGTTGTGAAACATCCCTACTAAAAAGCTCCATAACCTTTTGAAGCTACAATTCCAGGAGTCTTTTTGAACAGCCAAATTTGCATAAGGATAGAAAAAATAAATAAACAATAGATAAAATATTTACCTGTAACTAATACTTCCAGAATGACAATTGAGGGCCAAGATCCAACTGATTCTTTATGTGTTTCTTTTACAGTTTTATGTTGTCTTATGTACCATCTTACCATAAATAAGGTAGCTACGGCAGATTCTTAATCTGGGCATCCACTGTACAATTTAAGAAATCTTGTTGTTTAATTCCAACTCTCTCTATACTAGTAAATCATCTGCAATGTAAAGCCAAAGCTCACAATTTATGTGCTCACACTATACAGTACGATGGTCAGCCACGACCTGAGTGCTCATACTGTATGTGTATAAAACAGACCATCAGCCCCTGCGGACCATTCTGGCTTTTGACAATTGTCAGTAAAGATTAGTTTGAGAGCTCCTAGGCAGGTGTAAGTTTGTTTGCTAGCAAAAATGTTAACAAGGCAGAAACATACTGCCTTGATCTTCTGTGTGCCGAAACATCTAAAAAAAGAAAGAGGCGCAAGTGTATGTGGACTAGGTGGCAGGGAAAATATGGACAGTAAGGCTTGTCCATTTGCAGAGAGAATTGGAGGTAGCTACATTCTACAGTATAGACTAATAACTTGTGTTGCCATGGCACTTACAGACGCCATTCACCACTTTGCGCAGGCCCTGTGAGAAAAAAAGGCACAGATCGTGGGGAATCCACTCGTGGCTTTGTTGTGTTGTCAGTTTAGTTACAAGTTGTTTTTCTTTTTCATGGGTGGTCAGCTACTTGGGGTGACAAAATTCTTTTGTAAAATACAAAATGATGGACATCAGGTAATTACAATCTCAAACTGGATAATGGGGTGTTTTGGAAACTAACTCTTCCCGTGTCTGAACACCTGCTGAGTTTCACCTTGATCAGTGTTTCACTAATGAGCTCAGAAGATAAATTGAGTCCCCTTGTAGGCTGTATCGAGCCACAATGGCGGCACACCTGTGTGGCTTCAATTTCCCCAGTCTCTCTGCTCCAATAGCTCAGCGCAGGGACAGCAGAGACAAATAACATTGGGAAGCTGCCACAGATGTGATACCAGTGAAATGATGATGGTGCTGACCAAAGCACGATAATTGGGTGCTGCTGTCTGTGACTGGGTGGCTGCTGACTACATTAGGAGATGGATTAGCAAGGACTACTGGAGTAATGAGACTTCCTACATCCTGATATAGTCTGAGGATCATGTAACTAAAAGAAAGTGTGTTGTCACGTTGAAGTCATACAAACACACACATCCACAAGAACAATGTATTTTATTTTACAATGTGTTTTATTTTCAGACTTATTAAACATTTACTTAGTCTTTAACTATAACTATATGAAAAGCAAAAGTCTTATAATTTTCCATACACTATCGTGTTGAGAGGTGTTTGACAGAATAGGAGGAAACCCCAGGGCAGACCTAAGAAACAACAGATGGATTAAATTTCCCAGCCAGTCCGGAAATCCCTGGGGAATTTCAAGGAAGAGCAGGAGGAAAATGCTTAGAAAAGGATGTCTATTCTGTATGATTGCCCAGCTGCTGCTACTCTGATCTGGATAAGTGGTCAGTTAATGAATGGATGGATCAATAGAAATAAAACTTTCTGAGTAAATAAGCACTCATTTTACTTTCTTCTTTTAGCCACGCTAATGGAGTGGTTTTAGGAATGGCAGAGTCAACATCTACTGGATGGATTGGCACAAACATTTGTACTGACATTCACAGTTCATGGACAGATCCTACTGACTTTGAGTTTTTTTAGGGCCCGAGCATGAAACATGCAATGTCCCTGTTGGAACTGAAGGAATTACTTTTAGGTCTTGAGCACAAAAATGCTCGAAAACTCACCAAACTTTGCACAAAAATTCAGGCGGGGTGAAAGATTTTGTATTTTATGGATTTCACGCATGAGCGTGCTGGCTTGCTATGGCTCGCTAGCGCCCCCTACAGAGCAGCCCCCCGAAAAAGTTTCTGTGGTACGTGTATCATGTTCAGACGTACAAAAAAGCCTCTTGTTGTACAAAAGGTGAGTTTTCGTGGAACGCCACCTATTGGCAAAAGGAAGTAAGCTCTGTCTGACTGTCATTGTGCAATTTAAATAAATTTTCATAGTGTTCCACATTTGACGTGGTGAGACTTAATGTATAGATACTGGGTGCTCTGTTGCGCAACATAGGCACACACGTTAAAGTCCTCCATGTTTGAAGCCTGTGACAATTAAGAAGTTTTAATTGTTTTTTTGTTTTAGAGTGAAATAACTTTTGGATGGATTGTCATGAAATATTGGTTGTCCCTTGAGAATAAATTCTTCAGACTTTAATCCCTTAACTTTTCTTCTTGTCACGTTGAGCATGGTAGCATGCTGATAATAGCATTTTGCTCACAGTACCACAGCAATTACAGCCTCACAGAGCTGCAAGCATGGGTGTAGACTCTCCGTCTTGTTATTCATAAAGTTATACAGCACTTAAAGATGGTGGAGGTGACTAAATGAATTGTTTCTGCAGTAAATATTTCCATACTTTTGGGAACTCTGTCTACATGTGTCCCCAAATGCCTTAACCCTTACCCATAGTAGTTCTAAGTTTGGATCTTAACCTTAGAACCTTACTTGGTATTGCACTTTCTGATGAATGTAGACATTCATGTTGCAGTTATTGTACATTGTTAGATTGTGAGATGCTTTGTTGTCTGTTTTGTGCTTTCTGCAGTACGAGGATCAGTATGTGTCTCAGTTCGGTGGGAAAGCTGCCAAATAAGAGCTTGATTTCTCCTTGGGCCTCCAAAATCCCTTGTCTACAAATTATATATCACAGCAGTATGCTTATCTTACACAGAAACTAGTAGGGCAGCCCCGCTACTAATGATTTTCCTAGTAGACTAGTAGTTGTTCAAGCCATTGATCGACTAGTCGCCACACTAGTCTTGGTCCATGTCTGTGGATGTATAATAAGATCCACATTCATGTGACAGACAAACAGTGTGCTGGGACAGCCTGATATCATCAAAAGGTGTATGAATAACATGGCAAAATCTTAATTAATATTCCAAAGCATTTTTTGCTTTTCCCTTGTCATTTGACTCTGTTTAGTCTGTAGTGATTTATATTGTGCAGAAACGGCATGCCACTTTGCCAACTACCAGAGAAAAACACTAGGTGTGGAATATAAAAAAACATGAAAATCCAAAAATAAGGTGGTGACAGGGTCGTCGGAAGGATGGTAAGCTGGACCCCGGATGCCAGTTCCCGTGTGAAACAAAAATTCAATTGCTTCTTTGAAGTTATGTAGGTTGCGTTACTTATGTAAGTTAGGTAAGTTAGAATGCATTGACATTAGGGATGTAAAAAATAATTGATTCTTAGATGCATCGCGATGCAGACTTGGACGATTCTGAATTAGATTCACAAATGATTATCTAGAGGTTAATTGATAATGTGTTATTAACGTAATGAAAAGGACAGAACTCGGAAATGCGGAAGTGCAGCACCATACTGTCTGTGGTATGCACACAACAGAGTCATGTTCTTCCTATTCGGCACAGGCAGGCAGCAGCTGAATGAATGACCTGCTCACTGTGCGAGCATGGTAATGCTTGGCTAATGTCCCCTCCTCATTCATCAAAGGACGTCGATGTGACAATTGGCAGAAAGTGACGGTGCAAGCAGGTGGGGCAGAGGAAAAGATGAGCACTAGGTTTTTGTCTGTCAGTAAATGAACCGTGTAACGTTAGGTCACAGTCTGTCCGTTAATTAAAGTCTGTCTGTTTTTTCCCAACTGCTGGAAAAGTGACGACAGTTAGCGCTAGCAAAAATCTCCTCAGACTGCAGTCTGGAAGTTGAGCGGGAAAGCTAACAGTACGTTTTGTGGCTGCTAGTTCAAGTTTGTTTGTTGTTATTCATCCACATACCGAGTACACAAATTAACAAAAAGCTGTTTCTCATGGTCTTGGTGCTCAATACAAGATTAAGATGAATCAACATACTAGACAAGACACAAACATGTAACCACACTAGACGAGACATAAAAAAGAGCAGATCTATTATGGTGGAGTGAACATGGTGTGGCTGGAGCTTTGTAAAGTGCATAGTTCAACCCGTATCTGAATCTATACTAACAGCTGCATCAAAGATCAGTAATAATGCTGTGATAATGTAATATTGCTATGTAACGTTAGCTAGATTAATTAATTATTAACGTTAAATAGCTGCATGTCATTACTACCTACTTTACATTTACTCATTTGACGCTTTTATCCAAAGCGACTTACATTTGAGGAACAACATACAAGCATCAACAGAGCATCAGATCTACAGATCTACAACTGACAATACATACTAGTAAGAGCAGCAATAAGTACTATTAAGAGCTCATAGTACATATATCATCAATGGGGTAAATACCTAGGGAAGGAAGTAAGAGTTGTGCAATCAAAACAAAAAAGTGCAATCAATACAAGATCATTGTAGGGGATAGAAGAAGAAGAGCACAGGAAGTGCATGTTAGAGATTAGGAGTTAGAGGTGTTATAAGAGGAAGTGTTCTCGGAAGAGATGAGTTTTCAAGAGCTTCTTGAAGTCAGAGAGGGACGCCCCTGCTCTGATGGCGTGGGGTAGCTCGTTCTACCATCGTGGTGTCACAGATGAGAACAGCTGGGACTGGGATTGCTTTGTGCGAAGGGATGGCAGAGCCAGGCGGCGTTCGTTGGAGGAGCGTAGCGGCCGAGAAGGAACTTAAGTTTGTATTATGGAGTTTAGGTAGATGGGTGCAGACCCAGTAGTCACTCTGTATGCAAGCATCAGTGACTTGAATTTGATTCTGGAGGCCACAGGGAGCCAGTGGAGGTCACTGAGTAATGGAGTGACATGAGTCACACAGTGAGAAAAATACAAGTTTATCGTATTCGTTTTACAATCGCATTGTAGCCCTCATAATCGTAATGCGGTGCCTAGAGATTCCTACCCCTATAGATAAAACAAAGTTTCAAAGTTTCAGTTTTTAGTGCGGTTGAAATAAAGTTGCCAGGTGGCATACTTTCAGTAAAATAGAATATATCATGTTTGGTTTTCTTCACCAGTCAATGCCCCTCTATATTCTTTGCTTTGATGTGTCTTCTTCCATTCTATTTGAAGCAATGGATAGAAATACAAGAACACATGCATTCATTTCATTTCATCAGTGTCACAGCTACCCCTGCCAAAACACCGGAGCCTCCACTGACCAGCAGCTGCTTGTTTTGGCACAGCCAGACTGGTCTCTGTTCATTTGTCCCTCTTACTGTTTGCTGTCATTTTAACTAGTGAATTAAATAAGACATTCCTTCATGGAAATTAGAAAACAGGTTGTGTCTGATTAATACATCTCAGCAGGAGATGGTTTGTTTGCTCAAAAATGATCATGCTTTTCATAAAATGGGTGTCACATGGATTCATCAAGAGGGCGATGACAGCTCAGGGGAGACTGGCAGCCGTTAAGGAACCAGACAAGCCATTTATCATCAATCAACAGGGCTTTTTGCAGCCTTCAGTCAAAAGAGTCACATGGCTGAACAGGCTGCAAATGTGATAATTTACAGATAACCGAGTACCTGTTTAACAAGTAATCAGTTGTGACACCAAGCAAGATTATTATTGAACTGTGGGAAATCTGTAGCATTAAACAATACAATCTGTAGCATTAAACAATACATGTATTTAGAGGAGAGGGTGGCGCGGTGGTGCAGTGGTTAGCACTGTTGTCTCAGCAGGAAGGTTGTGGGTTCAAACCCCGGTTGCCCTGGCCTTTCTGTGTGGAGTTTGCCTGTTCTTCCTGTGTCCACGTGGGTTCTCTCCAGGTGCTCTGGCTTCCTCCCACCATCCAAAGATGTGCAGGCTAGGTTAATTGGTGTCTCTAAAATTGTCCTTAGGTGTGAGTGGTTGTTTGTCTATGTGTGGCCCTGGAGACCTGTCCAGGGTGTCCCCTGCCTTTTGCCCAATGTCAGCTGAGATAGGCTCAATCCCCCCGCAACCCTGTACGCAGGATATGGATGGATGTATTTAGAGGACCAAACTCAGCACCATACTCAAAGAATTGGGCAGCTTTGAATAAATGAAATGGGGTGACAACAACCAATGAAAAACAAATCTGTTGGTTTGCTACTCTACAGGAACACATAGATAAAATATAGATAGACGATACACAAACCTTTGAGGATACACCTTGTTTCTGGGGTACAGTGGCAACCACCACGCCTGAATGTTAAAGCCAGTGCACAAGTGTCTTATGTTGCAGTCATCAAATGGTGATTAGATGGCTCCAAGAAAACATCCAAATCTGAGAGAATTTACATATTCTCTCTTGAAAGAAAATCCATAGTATTTCCACACATAATTTAAAGAGCTGATCTGACTTTAATGTGTGTATTTGAAAAATAGTGTTTTATTATAAAAAAGTATATGGCTTCATGCTTGGGAAGTCATTGGCTCGATTGGCAGGAATCAGCCAATCACACTCAGCCATATTTGTTGAGGCTGACTCATCCCACCTCAGCTAGTGTCAGATGATGACACCTCATGACTTACATGCAGTGTCAAGGTTCAGTGCCAGTGCAGTGTGCCCTTTATATAGTAAGGTGAAGGTGTGGAGGAGTTTGTGCCCCGTCACAGACTTGCTTGCCTTTTTATTAAACTTAACACCAATATAGATGGACAATGATATGTTTCACAAAGTATAAATCAGAACTGGTAAGATGGCATGCAGCTGCAGTTACAATGGTCGAACAGACATTGGTTACAGAATCAACAAATTAAAGATATTACAACATTGTTTGATTGACAGGTGATCTCTGGGTGGTGGCATGTAAAAATCATCACTCCATTAGGCACCAAAATAACAAACTAACAAACATAACTGCGACTGTTATGTGCATAATCAGTAATGCTTTCTTCAAAAACTCTCAAACTCGCAAGTAGTCGGCTCACTTTTAATTTACATTTCTAATTACATTATCTCCATAATTAATCCAATAGGCAGTTTAATAAAGTTATGCAAATTAGAATACATGGATAATTTATCCAATTGTTATCGATTTTAGTGTACTCAATTTGAAACGATTGATTCCATTTTGCTCACAATAATGTGCAGAAATTTACATTAACACATTGACAGAACATGACATGGAAAATGTGGCAACTCATGTTTTTTTCAACAAAAACAATCTGAAAGAGAAAATAAAGAAGGGACTCAGTTTGAATATTTTAGCTCAAAGGGGAGCATCAGTCTCTGGGAAGGAACACAAGCCAAATAAAGCCATCAGCTGTCGTCGGGGCCCTTTGAAGTGGAGATGGAGGAACACACATCTTTGGTTAATGATAACACACACACAACCAATTTTCCCTGGGGATGCCATGTTTATTTTCTACATTCTCGTTTTCTAGTGATTTATGTATTGCTGATGCCAAATCAGCAAGCTGAATATACTGGTTACTTGCAAACCTTGCATTCTGTTGTTTTCATGTTTCCTTCACAGCTGTTCGATTCTCCAATCAACACCCTATATTGCTTTGTACCGTATGTACATTATGGAATATCATTCCATTTTCTGCCAATATCAGTGAACAGCTCATTATTTCTGTTGTTATGGGTTGAAGTACAAACACAAAAACTTGGTCTCATTATTCCCTTAACATGCATCTCTGGTACATGATTGGGCTACAATTTGAAAGTATTATACAAAGAGAAATTTATATAATCAGAAGTATATGAAAGATTGTACAGGTGCTGGTCATATAATTAGAATATCATCAAAAAGTTTATTTATTTCAGTAATTCCATTCAGAAAGTGAAACTTGTATAATGTATACATTGATTCCACACAGACTGATATATTTCAAGTGTTCATTCCTTTTAATTTTGATGATTATAACTGACAACTAATGAAAACCCCACAATCAGTATCTCAGAAAATTAGAATATGGTGAAAAGGTTCAATATTAAAGACACCTGGTGCCACAGCTAATTAACTCAAAACACCAGCAAAGGCATTTAAATGGTCTCTCAGTCTAGTTCTGTAGGCTACACAATCATGGGGAAGACTGCTGACTTGACAGCTGTCCAAAAGACGACCATTGACACCTTGCACAAGGAGGGCAAGACACAAAAGGTCATTGCTAAAGAGGCTGGCTGTTCACAGAGCTCTGTGTCCAAGCACATTAATAGAGGGGCGAAGGAAAAGGTGTGGTAGAAAAAAGTGTACAAGCAATAGGGATAACCGCACCCTGGAGAGGATTGTGAAACAAAACCCATTCAAAAATGTGGGGGAGATTCACAAAGAGTGGACTGCAGCTGGAGTCAGTGCTTCAAGAACCACCACACACAGACGTATGCAAGACATGGGTTTCAGCTGTCACATTCCTTGTGTCAAGCCACTCTTGAACAAGACACAGCATCAGAAGCGTCTCGCCTGGGCTAAAGTTACAAGGACTGGACTGCTGCTGAGTGGTCCAAAGTTATGTTCTCTGATGAAAGTAAATTTTGCATTTCCTTTGGAAATCAAGGTCCCAGAGTCTGGAGGAAGAGAGGAGAGGCACAGAATCCACATTGCTTGAAGTCCAGTGTAACATTTCCACAGTCAGTGATGGTTTGGGGTGCCATGTAATCTGCTGGTGTTGGTCCACTGTGTTTTCTGAGGTCCAAGGTCAACACAGCCGTCTACCAGGAAGTTTTAGAGCACTTCATGCTTCCTGCTGCTGACCAACTTTATGGAGATGCAGATTTCATTTTCCAACAGGACTTGGCACCTGCACACAGTGCCAAAGCTACCAGTACCTGGTTTAAGGACCATGGTATCCCTGTTTTTAATTGGCCAGCAAACTTGCCTGACCTTAACCCTATAGAAAATCTATGGGGTATTGTGAAGACCCAACAATGCAGAAGAGCTGAAGGCCACTATCAGAGCAACCTGGGCTCTCATAACACCTGAGCAGCGCCACAGACTGATCGACTCCATGCCAGGCTGCATTGCTGCAGTAATTCAGGCCAAAGGAGCCCCAACTAAGTATTGAGTGCTGTACATGCTCATACTTTTCATGTTCATGCTTTTCAGTTGGCCAACATTTCTAAAAATCCTTTCTAAAAATCCTTTACAGTTACAGTATAAAAATTAAAATGATAAGGATAATGTATTTGTCCTTTAGCTATTGAAGATGGAGTTCATAATTTATGATTATGATTACTGTCCACCATATTGATATTTTGGTAGTCAAAGGAATGTTTGTAATGATTTGTGTATCCCAGGGCCAAACTGCAGCCCACAGTGCATTTGGGTATGTGTTGGGGTTTTGGTTTTGATTTCCTGTTTCAGTCTTGCTTTGGCCTGTTATGATGTTGTGATTTTGGTTTTCTGGTTTGGGTTCTGTGATTTCTGTATTTGGTCATGTGCTGGTTTGTGTTGTTTTGTTTTGCATCTGTTCTGTGTTTAGTGTCTTTCCAATTTTCTGCTTGACTTTGTGACCATTACCGCCCGCTCCCGCAACATGTGTATCCACTCCCGCCCGCACCCACAAACATTGCGGAATGCAGAGTAAAAAAGGGACACAAAAAAACCCAACATAAATCATTGCATTCATTTTTGTCAGTAAGAACTGAGAAGTTGTCCAAATTTCAGACTTGCCTTGCTTTGGTCTCGTAAGCCCGTGTGCCGGAAGCCAGCGAGGCTGTGCAGTGAGTAAACCTCACTCCCGACACCTTAAGACACACACTGGCGACCGCCACCAGTGGCCACGAGCTTAAGCCTCCTCGTCAGTGTGTCCGCCTCCCTCACCCGAGGTCGTGAGGTTCGAGTCAGGCCCTTGCACTACATTCTCGGGAGCAGCCGCATACACTCACTTTAATCTTCTTTTCAACTTCGTTTATTGACTCCATCTTATCAGCGCTACTGCGGGGACCCGCAGAATATTTTTTAACCGCCCCGCTCCCGCCCACTCCCACGCGATTTGTGTTCGGTCCCGCGGGACCCGCAGGATCCCACTCCCAATGCAGCTCTCTAGCCTGTACTTCAAAGTGAGGTAATTGGCTTATCCAGATAACTTCAGCAGTATCGTCGGGTGTAACTTCCAGATTAACCCGTGGATAAGTGGATAAGTTTTACCTGAGGTATGCTGTCATCTTCATGGTTGACTCGAAGTTACTCATATACGTGGACTACACACCACATCTGTACTCAGTGTTAATGAGATCAATTAATACACAATACATGATAAAATAGTTTCAGATTTCATCCGGACTTGTACTACTACGGTTACAGCTGAAATGACGTCAATCGTAACACAATAGCCTCGTGATTTAGGGAGATAATCTTAAGTAATTAACAGGCCAATTTCTGAGATGTAGACCATCTGCTAAGATAAAAGAATTTTAACATATTTAGATAGACTATTTTAAACTGGTGACCAAAGCCAGGTGGTCGTTAATAATCCGAGAAAAAAATTCCTAGAACAAAGTAATAAATTTGCAAGAACAAACATCTGTGTTTTTGTTCTGAATACTCCTAATTCATGGCAAAGTCTCTAAAGTCCCAAAAGTATGATAATATGGTGATTGTAGGCTGATAATATTTCCTCATTGCTAAATAAATAAAGTTTGTGTGTGTGTGTGTGTGTGTGTGATGTTGCAGCCTTGCAAAATGAAGCGATGTGGTTCCTTCCTTGATAACCCCCCCCTATTTTCTCTCATAAATGTATGACTATAATTTCAGAGAATATTCAGTTTTTTTACTTGTAGATTTGATATTTCCCCTTAAATTTACCACTTTAATCCTGGAAATTTTTAGATTTTTCACAGATTATTACCCTACTCTCCTGGCTTCTGGCTGGTTTTATTACAGTGGACCTAACATACAGCTGTACCCTCACATCTTAATCATATTACACATAAAAGAAGAGTCCATAAATGCATTTGGATCCTAACCTACCTCTGCACTTGGCCAGTACTGACAGTATGGCTCTAAGTGGGATGATATTGACATTAATGCTTTTAAAGCCACAGCACACCAACTAATGCATTCTAGTGTAGATTCAACTCCCATTCCCACATCTATGCAGATATAGGATATTAATGAATGTACGGGAGAAATGTTTTTCTTGTAAATGAAGGCTGTGGGCTGCCAGGACAAACTGTATGTTAGCCTCCTGCTTCATCTGTGACTTGCAGCATAGCCTCGGTTCTGCTGAATCTGCCTTACTGACTCCCGAATTTACTTTAATAAGTATTTACAGTTAGTGAGAGAAATGCCACCAGTAAAATTAAATAATGACCTCCACTCACTGGGTACAAATTAAAATGTTATACTATATGTTTATCCATGCTGCAGTTAGTTGGTGATAACTATCTCAAGATAGAGGAATGAAACAGTACATTGTTTTGCCCACTCATACTGAAATGCCTTGTGGTAATGGGTTTTATAACTGTCTAAAAACAGGAGCAAATTAAACTTTTGAATGTTCATGCACTCTGAAGTAAGGTATCAAAAGGATCAATTCTATATTGTAATATGACCATGTACAAAAAGTAAAGAAATTTGTGTTTGGTAGATTATTTCTTTGTTGTAACAATTATTCTTGGCAATAAATCTTACACCTTTGGAAACCTGATGATGTCCCTTTTAAATGGTGCCACATTTGTAAGGAAATTAATTTTTTTACCTTTATTTATTCAGGGAGCTTCACTGAGAGCAACCTCTCATTTGCAGGAAGGCCCTGATCTAGTGTTGTAGTACTCGAGACCGGTCTTAAGACCACTTTTTGAAGGTCTTGTTCTCCTCTCGGACTCGACCCGCATTTGTACTCGGTCTTGGCAAGTCCTCCTCATGCTGGCCACCAGCCTGGTCACACACTGCTGTGGGATGGCATCCCATTCTTCAACTTTGTTGTCTTTGTCGCAAGTATAGAAATAAGAAATTATAATTATAATAATTCTACCAAAATAATAAAATAATTGGTAGAAATTGTACCCAACACAAATTTCCTTACTTTTTGTGCGTAGTTTAGTTAGGAGAGATGTCTTTTTTGAATAATCTGTGTTTCATTAGCTCTGTACCCATACTCTGCATAATGACAGTAAAGTTAGATCTAATCTAATTCAATCTAAAAATAGATTACATCCTCGTGAATAAATCAATGTCAGAAACATGATGCCAATGGGATGATAGTGTTCCTCTGTATCTGCTGGATGTGTTAACAGGCAACTGCATGTTAACACAACTTTGGCTTTCAAGAAAATACATATGTTAAGGCTGTATATGTTATTTTGCTTTGCAGGTTTTCCTCTCTCTATTAGCTATAAAATGCAGCTTTAAAGCCTGGGAGCCTGGGAGGCTCTATGGGCCTCAGTATGCTTCAAATTAACTATGTTTTACAAATTTTTGTCATCATAGAGAAGGAGCTAAAATGTGAGGAATGCACAAACAGAACACAAACAGAACACACCTTTGGACTGTCTCTACTCTAATAAAAATTAGAATAATGGATTACAGTTACTGTAAATAGCGCTTTATCTTGATACTGAAAGTGCTCACTGTAAAGGGGGGAATCTGCCGCCCCTGATTCTGCCATTGTAAAGGTGGTTTCAGACGCTGTTAGATAATCTGACAAGCACTATGTAGGCTGTTTATTGCCTTTGCCCTACCATGTGTACACAGGAGGCGTAGCATGAACAGCATGTTAGCAGAGCAGCAACTTCAGTGCTTCGTCAGGCACAGAATTGAGTACTGGGCATCTGTGTTTTGGCAACATTCGTGGTCAAGGGCAGGGTCATCACAGTGTCACAGAGCTCAAGTAGCAACAGCTACATCACTGTTAAATCTGATGTAGCCTTGTAGTCTAGGGATGGAGTTATGTACTGTATGTTATAGATTTTTCACAGATCATCAGGGTCAAGGAGACAGAACTACTGGATTTTCTCTGGAAAGGGAAATAGCTTGCAATAAACACTATAAACTGGGATGAAGATCGATTGACAGTGAAATAAAGTGACTGTACATGTAATTTATTAACTCAAAATATATTAAGTTACTCTTAAAATAGGAACTGATTTCTCAAGTACATATATGACAAAATTAGATTTACCAGATAACTTTACCCAGGCCTGCCAATTAAAGAAAGCTTTTTGACTGGGGTAGCCACCAGTCAGCAGCTTACATGATAATAATAGGGAGACAGAGCTTTCACCATTGCAGGCTCCGCCCTCTGGAACTCTCTACCCACAATCATCTGAGAATGTAGCAACATGGAAACTTTAAAACCACTTATCCAAACCCGCCTCTAGACTAGCTTTTAACCTCACATAATGTTACATTGTATCTGATTCTATTTATTATTTATACGGTCGCCCCTACGCTCTTATGTATTTTGCATTTCATGTTTTTTTTTAACTTATTGTTCATGTATTTTTCTATTTATGTATATTATCTTTTTTTTTTTTATGTACATAACTACTGGTTAAGTGTCTTTGAGTGTCCTGAAAAGCGTTATAGACATAAAATGTATTATTGTTATCATAACCAATCAACTTGGGGGGAAAAATTGAGTCCTTATTGTCCAACAGGTGTCCAACACAGACAAATGTTCTTCATTTAGAAGCAATAAAGAGCATAAAAATTATCAGAGACAGACACATTTGCTTATGCCGATTTTTAAATAGAGCCTCTAACATACACCAGGAAGTTATTGACCAGAGCTATCAATAATGAATGACATTTCCAGTTACATATTAATTGCGGTGAAATGCTTTTATTCAGGGCAGGATTCCTAACAGTGATGGGTTCAAGCTAGTCAATTTTAAACTCACATTGCATTAAAACAGCTCGGGGGAACATAAGGTCACCTTGTGACTGAAAAATATTGAATGAGATGATGGTTGTAAATAAAAAGTCAACTATATCATTTTGTTTCTAATATCTGCACTTGGAAATGTAACTCACGGTAAATCCAAGCTTACTTGTATGATAATTCCCACATCTATTTATCAATTAATCAATCAAAATTTATTTATAGTGCACTTTACAATCCAAGTGGACACAAAGTGCTGTACAGCAAAACAATAAATGAATACATAAAAGACACTAAAGACAAAGCTCACACGATGCATAAAATACAAATAAAAACAATAACAACCATACAATAAAACAATAAAATCAATACAACTAAAACAAGAAATGGCAACTTCAGTTTTCAAAGGCAAGAGAAAAGAGGTGGGTTTTAAGAAGAGACTTAAAAACAGACAGTGAAGATGCCTGTCTAATGTGCAATGGTACATTGTTCCACAGTTTAGGAGCTGCTACAGCAAAAGCTCTGTCCCCTCTGAGCTTGCACTTTGTTTTGGGCACACTTAGTAGCATGTGATTAGCTGACCTGAGAGAAAGGGTGGGTCCATAGAGGTGTAGCAGCTCAGAGTTGTAGGATGGGGCAAGACCATTAAGACACTTAAAAGCAAATAAAAGAATCTTAAAATGGATCAAATGCTGTACAGGCAGCCAGTGGAGTGAGGCAAAAATGGGGGAAATGTGCTCATATTTACACGTTCCAGTTAAAAGACGAGTAGCAGTGTTCTGTACCATCTGGAGGCGAGCAATAGAGGACCCACTGACCCTCATGTACAGTGCACTACAGTAATCCAACCGAGTGGTAACAAAGGCGTGGATTACTGTTTCAAAGTGCTGCCTAGGGAGAAATGCCTCAATTGAAAAAAGCTTGTTTTTAGGACTGTCCTTATCTGTCTGTCCTTATCGTTGGCTTGATGTAGTGATTCAAGGAACCTAGATCGACACGGGTCTCAGTAGTGCCACCAAAAAACATCACTTCTGTCTTGCTTTTATTCAGACTTAGAAAGTTTAGAGCCATCCAAGCCTTTATGTCGTCAAGACTCTTAAGTAACGGTACAACAGTTTCATTCTTTTTAAGAGGCATACAGATCTGCGTATCGTCTGCATAACAGTGGAATGACCATACCATGTTTCCTAAGTATGGAACCAAGCGGGAGCAAATAAAGAGAGAATAGAAGAGGGCCTAATATTGGGCCCTGTGGGAACCCACACGAGAGAGGAGCAGAAGAGGACACAGGCTCTCCACAGCTGGCACAGAAAGTTCTACCTTCCAAGTAGGACCTAAACCATTTCAGTGCACTGCCCTTAATGCCCACCCACCGCTCCAAACGAGAGATCAGGATTTCATGGTCCACTGTGTCAAAGGCAGCAGTCAGATCAAGAAGCACAAGAATAACACAATCCCCTGAGTCAGTAGCTAAAAGGACATCATTAAAAACTTTTAGAAGAGCTGTTTCTGTGCTATGTAGGGTTTTAAAACCAGATTGAAAGACTTCAGGAATATTGTGCTCATCCAAGAAGGCCATTAACTGACTGCAAAGTATCTTTTCAAGGGTTGTTGACAGAAAGGTTAGTTTGGCGATAGGCCTGAAATTAGAGAGGTCTGCAGGATCCAGACCAGGTTTTTTAATTACAGGTTGCACTACTGCATGTTTAAAAAGTTCAGGGACCACCCCTGAGGAAAGGCTACTACTTAAAACTGCAATAATAGAAGGCCCTATAGTAGGGAGAACCTCCTTAAAAAGTCGAGGAGGGACAATATCATTTGGAGAACCTGAGGCCTTCAGATGCCCAACAATCTTCTGTAAAACAGACTAAGTCACAGGTTCAAACTTGTCAAAGACAACAGAACAAAGGATAGGAACCTGAGGGGTCATATGCAGAAAAGGAGATTTGCGCCCTAATGGAAGCGACTTTATTAATAAAAAAGGAAGGCATCAAAACAGACAGTTTGAGGGACATTGAGGACTGAGTCAACAGTCTTGAATAAAACATGAGGCTTGTTACAGTTTGAAATAATAAATATTTCCTTTTAGCTTCTTTCATAATTGTCTGATAATGCCGCCAGCAGTCCCTTAACATTTGAAAAGACACATGCAGTTTATCCCTTTTCTATTTGCGCTCAACCCTACGGCACTCACGTCTGACAACACGGGTCGTGTCATTCAGCCAGGGTTCAGCTTTAGATTTTGGAAGTGGAATGAAACCATGAGCTAAGCTCCTCTGAATCATTACACTCTGGCATGTCACAGTTCTGACTGAAAACCGGAGAGAACTGAACAGCAGTGGGTTAATAATACAGCAGCGCCGTGCAGTAGCGCGAGGTTTAACTGTATTGCAGGAAAGAACAATCTCAACTAATACCGGCATGTGGTCAGAAAACACAGCGTCACAGATCTCTAAGAAGAGATATTAAGAATAGGCAGCCTATAGAATAGGACAATATCAAGTGTGTGTCCGCGTTAATGCGTGGGGCCAGACACAGACTGATTAAGAGAGTCAATGAGGTGTAGAAAGTGTTTTGCCAGTGAGTTTTCAGGACAACACATGTGGACATTAAAATCCCCAAGAATAAGGACACGATCATATATAGGCATAATTTCAGCCAGAAAAACAGAAAAGTCATTTACAATGTCCTTATTGTATTTGGGAGGCCGGTAGACCACTGCACACAACACTGTGTGATAGCGACCCAGCTCAAATAAACTCAGTTCAAAGCTGGTGAAAGAGGGTGTTGGCGACAACTGCTTACATTTATAGACATTCTTATAAACAATTGCTATTCCTCCTCCTCTACCCGACGTCCGCGGAGCATTCAAACAGCAACGGTCATGCGGTAAGAGTTCAGAAACAACACTGGACTCACCAACACTCCCCCACGTCTCAATCACACAGAGAAAATCCAATCCCCGAGATAAAAGTTTTGTTTGCTAGCGATCTAGCGTTTACCAGGCCAATCCTGACAGGAACCGGTGGGTCTGCAGCGTTGATTGTCTGAGGAATCCGACACAGATGCCGCCGGTTCTGCGGATTTACCCCGTGCCAGCGGGGGTGAGGAGAGCAGGGGCCACATAGCTGGAACATCTCATCCAAGCCAACAACAGGTACCAACCAGGCGTCTACAGCGTCTAGCAATGACCTAGCAATGAGGAGTCAATCGGTACTCAACCCAGGTAGCAGAAGAACGCGCTAAACAGGCTTTCAACCTCACTAGCTGACCGCTGCGTTTCCCCCAGCGGCGGTAGTGCTTAGGCCTACGCCGGAGATGTGGAGCGGCAAAGGTAAGTGGGGATTCCCTATAGGAGTGGGCGAGTTTTATATCCATCATGATCAAACTTTACTAGATCTTTGGCAGAGAAACGAAAATCCAGTAGTGTTTGCCGATCATACACCAATATTGCATCAACGTTTTGAACAACAAATGATACGAACAGCACAAACACACACAGCATTGACAGAGAGAAACGGTGAGCCACACACACTGGTGCCATCTCAACCATGAAGTAAACATTATGACCAACTGGGCCTGGCAACAAACCTCTGAGTTCATTTTAAATTTCCAAGGGCCCTTAACAGGCAAAGACCAAAATGCCTCTTGAATAGACCTACAACCAATCCGAGCAATGAAACGTATGACGTAGCACAGCTGGGTTGAGTTCAGCACTGACAAAACATAGCCAAACGTTTATTTCAATGAAAATGGTAGTGCCTAGAATACACTGTTGTGTACGCAAGCATGTTGATTTTTATTGCCTTTTTAACACCGCTATGTTTACAAACTTGTCACAGCTGATTGGGTACCACCTCTGACACACCCACCAAACAGGAGAAAACATACCACGAACCCTGTTGCGCAATGTTGCACACTGTTTCGAGGAAACATGTCGTTCAATCAGAAAATGTTGCAGACCAGTGCAAAACGTTTTGAGATTAAAAGGGGTGACAATGGAAACAGTGGATAACACACATGCCTTTGGTGTGAGAGACCCAGGTTCACTTCTCACTGCAATACATCCACCATTGTGTCCCTGAGCAAGACACTTAACCCCTAGCTGCTCCAGAGGCGTGCGACCTCTGACATATTGAGCAATTGTAAGTCGCTTTGGATAAAAGCGTCAGCTAAATGAATAAAATGTAAATGTAAAATGAGATTGAACTCGCCACTGGTAAATTACGTTTACCAAATCCTGCCAGAAGTATGGCAAACGCATCTTTATACCAAGAAAACCTTTCAGTGCAGTTGTCTCTTCTTACACGAAGATACACGAATGACATGTATGTCATCTCATATTAAATATCCTGGTTAAAAGAAATAGTTTGCACTGCAGCTGCGAGGTCAGCTCTGTTTAACAGATTTCTGCAAATTGAGAGGCTTGTAAGAACATTTATCTGTGGTTTGCAGTGTTTACGATGAAGTTTGTGTTTCCTGATGTATAGAGTTGGCTCAGCTATTAATGAAGTCACTAAAGTCACTGAAAATTACAATATTTTAGAGATCCCTGTATACTTCTGAAATGAGGCTTTCTGAGGAGCTCTCCAAAATTTGAACCCTGATGTTAATTGTTCATCACATTGGTAAAAATTGGTTATGTTAAAGTTATGCTATTTCTAATTTTTTTTTTGGACTACCAAACTGTAACACTATTTATTTGACCTCATTGTATGTGTGTGTGTGTGTGTGTGTGTGTGTGTGTGTGTGTGTGTCTGTGTGTGTGTGAGAGAGTGTTGGGGGTTGTAGGTAAGCTCTAGGAGGAAAAAGATAATGTTAATGATAGTGAGACTGAGCAGTATGTGTGTATGTCTCTATCAGACAATATCTACCTCCAAATCTTTTTTTCTGTATGAATGCGTTTGAGTTCAGGGCTAAGATGTCTTTCTTATCTCTCCTTCCCAACCCCAGTTTTTGGTATTTATTCAAGTGCCTCTTGGCTGAGCCGGCATCTTTGTCACCACCACGGAGGCCAGCAGACTCCTGCCTCCTCACTCGTCGCCTCTTCTCCTCCCTACCTGCACCTCTTCCTGGGTTTAAGAGTTTAAAAAACACTTCAGTGACTCTCACTTACTCTCCCCCAGAGCAGGCAAGGAGATTGTCTGTAGATCTTTCAGGCGGACACAAATCGGGCAAGCTGCAGCGAGGCAAAATAAGAGAATTATCTCTCACTGGTATTTGTGCAATGTGGATTTCGAAGAGGTGAGCAGTATGTGTGATCTGTGGTTGACTGTGTGTGAGGCACTTGGCTTGTGTGTATTTTCAACTTTTATTCATTCAGCTCAAAGCTCTTGCTCTTTCTCTGGGAGTCTTTTGCTCTTTTCTTCACGGTCATAACATTAGATGTGCCAAATTTTGGGGTTCACCTTCTTTCCCCTGGTTGACATGTCTTTAGAAAACTGCCCAGAATAATTTCACTCAAAATTTACCTACCACTTTGCTCCCTCCAGTTCACACTGTACACCCACAACTGCAACGCCCAATATGGAGAGAACTCTGTTGTAAAGTTTACGACAACATGTTCATTGGCCGGATTTCAAACAATGATGAGACTTCATATTGGGAGGAAATTGACAATCTTCCTGAGTGGTGCACAGAGAACAACCTACTGCTCAACGTCAGCAAAACTAAGGAGCTGATCGTTGATTTCAGGAAAAAGGAGATAAAGACACACACTCCTGTCTACATCAGTGGAGCTGAGGCGGAGCAGGTGAACGCTCCTGGGAATCAGCAAACCGGACAAGGTCATCTGACATCTCCACATTGGCGAAGAAAGCTTAGAAAAAGCTGTATTTCTTAAGGAGACTCAAGAAGGCAAAATTACTGTGCCAAATTCTTGTTAGCTTTTATAGAGGAGCAACAGAAAGCATAACTTAAAACATCATAAAGTGGCATTGGATGTGCACGACCCAGGAAGACAGGACAGGAGGGCTCTGCAGCGGGTGATAAAAATTGCTCAGAAGATCATCGTCTCCCATCTACCAAGCATCATGTTGGTGAGGTGAGGTGCCTGCGCAGAGCCCAAAGGATACTAAAAGACCCACCAAGCCAGAGCCTGTTCACCCTGCTGTAGTCTGGCAAGAGATACAGAAGCATCTGCTGTTGCACCACCAGACTACAGAGCAGCTTCTTCCCCTATGGGCTGTGAGACTCTAAATTCATCCTCAGCACTGCACCATGAAAAAAATGTATGTTTGCTTTGAGAGTAGCATACAAGGAACTACAGACTTTACCTACAACCCTATTGTAAAATGACGAATAAATTTACCTTGTACCAGTTGCAACTTTTAATCATACATTATTAATATGCTTACAGGGCACACAAGGTGGTTGGTTTTGTATGCCTTTCCATACAGTTGGCTACAGACTTTTACTGTCGGGCATGGAGAGGTGTTTCCTCTGTTGAATTCTGTCTTGTCATCTGTCTGCTCGCCATTGCCTATAGGGCAACTTCTAACACAGTTGAGTTGAAGCAAAACGTTTGGCCCAGGCTGCTAGATGTCTCAGTACTACAGTAAAAAAAAAAAAAGAGAGCACCTTTGTAGGGTGCACCTTTTGATAGAGGTGTCCATTGAAATGGGATCCAACCATTTAGCTCTGATCTACAGCCACAATCTTCAACTAGTGGCCACAGGACAGTTGCAAGGAAGCACATGTGGTTACTCAACTTCTTTATCAAACCACCAACCTTTTTATTCCCCAGGCAATCACTACCCTTTCTGACCTTACTGCTATACTTCTACTGCCTGTGTGTGTGGAAATGTGTGTTTGTGTGGATATCTGTAACATCGTTTGTGATGTATTTGTGTGTGCACATGTGCATGTTTGTGCATCTACTCTCTGTCTGCCAGAACTATTTTGAACTTAATCCAAGTTCAGTCTCAAGTCATCTGAGACAAGGCCTAGTCATGTCTCAAGTCTGAAATCCGTGAGGGCTAGTCTACGTCAATTAATACGCATGTTTGTGTGTGTGTGTGTGTGTGTGTGTGTGGTAATCCCCAGTGGTGATTCAGACCATTGAGCTCTATTCAATAGTGGAGTCCAGTTCATTTCTCCAGCTGTCTATTTGCAGGGCAGTCAATGAGGTGCACTCCCAACCCCAACCGTCTCAGTGTCGCACACACCTAACCCTGCCATCCATCTACCTGACACACACTCCTGCCTTTTTAAAAAAAACTTTATTTATCCGGGGGGGATCCTGCACACCCACACAGGTCAGGTATTCCCCATCTGAGGACAATCTCAGATTCTGACTGCTTGAATTTGAGGGCATGTAAATGAACATACAATGTACAGTGTGTCCGGACTGCTTCATACTAAGCCTTTTGACAGCATAAAATGTAAGAAGAGCAAATGTGTACTCTTGCATTTAGGGAAATGGGACATAATGGGAGTTTTTGTGTTCTCCCTCCGTCTGTGTGGATTTCCTCCCACAATTCCATTCAATCAACTTAATTAATTCCACTAGGAGCAATTAGTTAAGAGCAGCATGTTTGCAACAGTACGTAACACAAAACACACAACACAGTCCAAATACATGCAAGTAAACTGGAAGCTCTTGAATGTGAATGGTTGTCTGTGAATGTATGCTAGCGCTGTGATAGATCGGCAAACTGTCCAAGGTGCACCTTAACTCATGCCCTTCCATACTAAGATATATAAACTGAAGTGATGGATTTATAGGGAATGTAAGAATGTCAGAAGCTTGAGTGGTAGAGTTGATATAATCACTAGGGACTCTAGAACACATCCTATTTTATCTTAGTATGACCTTAACCAGGGTTGGGAGGATTACTTTAAAAATATAATCCGGTACAATTACTAATTACTTGTTAAAAATGTAATCAGTAATGTAATCCAAGTACCAGAAAATTTAAAAAGTAACAAAGTAATGTAATCTGATTACTTTTAGTTACTTTTGGATTACTTCAATACCAAAAACGCAAATAAAGACGAGAGCATCAAAGATGCCTGGTCTGCTCAGGAGAAACATACACTTAAGCTATTAAATATCCCATTCCCTTGAAATCAAAATCGTGTGTTTAGGCCTAAATGTTTTTATGATGATTGCACTGGGCCTATACGTCATTGCAGGATCTGGCCCATCAATGACAAAAAATGTTGTTTTGTAGGTATGTTTGATCATATTTTAGAGTGTGTCATTTCCTGGAAAATGATTTTAAAATGTTGATGAATCATCCTGCACAGGGGGCCTGTATTAATTTAATATCCAATGAAAAGCTTTCTTCTCTGTACGAAAGCACAACTTTATTCGCTGATCATATTTGATGAAAAATATTATCTGGTTTTCTCTCTGATGCTCCCCGGCTGCTCTGCCTCAACTCTGTGATTTACGAAGCTTTACTTTTTGCTGTAGCAAGTCAGCTGCTGCTAACTAGCTGCCATTATCTAATAACCTCAGTTAGCCTGCAGCTATTGGCCAACTTAACTCACTCTGCCCATACTGGGAGCTCGGAAAACACTGAAGTGTGTGTTTAAGTTTACACCTTTACTCAAGCTCTGGAGGTTTTCAGGCCAGGGGCGGGGTGACCCGGCGGGGAATGACTGCGTCGCTGGGTGAGTGGGCAGCGAAACTGCGCCCAGCAGCTTCATGGTAAACCTGGCATGAACAGGACCGAACACAGCCTCATTAACGTTAACGTTAGTTGACTCAGCCCCGGGGTGACACAAGCCAAACCGGCAAGAGAACTACCTTCGTACTGTATTCCCAGCGGCCGTCTGCCGTGTTCACTCATTCACCCACTGGGAGCTGGAATCACTTCGCACAGAGATTGCATAACGGGGTGGGGGCGTGACCACATTCAACTACTGGCAATCAATATCTGTGACAAATCCCTCATTAGCTGTGTGTTTTTACAGGAAACACGTAAATAGAAAATATCACTTTGTTCTCAAAGTAATCCCTATGTGTAATCCTCATTTTTACAAAATGTACCTGTAATCTGATTAGGTCTTCATTTTCTGTACTGTAACGAAATACAGTTACTTTATTTTTGTATCCTGATTAGGTAACGCCGTTACATGTAATCCGTTGCTCCCCAACCCTGACCTTAACCAACTACTTTTAGTTGCTACGCTTTAACCATTTTGCAAGTTTATCGTGTCTCATTGGTATTGTGGGGTGGGGTGGTGAAGGCGCTATGGATAAGACACATGTCTTTGATGTGAGAACCAGACCCGGGTTTAATTCCCCACTGTGACCCATCCACCAATGTGTCCCTGAGCAAGACACTTAACCCCAAGTTGCTCCAGAGGCGTGCGACCTCTGACATATATAACAATTGGAAGTGGCTTTGGATAAAAGTGTCAGCTAAATGAATAAATGCAATGTAAATGTACTGCAGGAATAATCACTGTAAAAGATGTTGGCTCTGAATGTTTTGAAATGCTATTATATCCAGTAGGTGATTGATTTTGTTGACCCGCGACCTCATGAACTACTCTTTAGCTTCTGTGCTTCTTTAGCACAGTGAGGCTATGGATATTTCAGAGCCATGGTCGGGGCAATAGATTCTAACTTGTACAAACCTCAGTCAGATAAAGTCATCGATGACATATCACATCAGTTGTTGTCTGAACTGCTATTCATTTCCATGATTTCAGCCATGTTAGAAAACCGGTAATGCTCAGTCGGTTCACACTCTGGTTCACTTAATGAAAACCAAATACGTTAAATTAAAAGACAGTGAAATCATTTATCATCACCTTGCACCATCACTGAGGTGTATTGTCTCACAACATAATTCTGACATATATCATTCCAGTGTGGGAATTTGTGAGTGCACTATATCATGCCGAGGAAAGACAAACTCTACGCCAGTCTTTACAAACTTGCACAGATGTTTAAGTTCAGTCAGAAAGGAGCACATACTCAAGAGTCACCTCACTTCACAAATTCTTATGTGTTTCAGTGCCAAAACAGAAAAGTTAGCTTTGCCAATTTCACAGCAACCAGCCTGTAAAGGGGAAAAACACAAATTTTGGCTGAGTTAGTGGATGGAGAGATGAGGGCAGCACTGCCAGACAACCCTTCAGAGAGAATTGGAGGTGAGTGAATGTTATGAAAGTGAGGTGGACTTCAGCTGAGCTGTGGTTCGGCACTAAACCTTGTCAAAAAGTAGATTTCATATAATGGATACTCTTTCACTCAAAGTATTTCACAGTTTGTTGTTTGCTCGCCCTTTATTTCAGTCAGTTGGTTTTGTTTTTATTTATATTTTCCACTTAGAGATAACTCTGGTACTATACAGTTGTGCTCAAACGTTTGCATACCCTTGAAGAAGTTCAATGTGAACTGTAGGTGAATGCCAGAATGGCATATTCAAAACAAAACATGGCAACCCTGTTCAAAAGTCTACATACCCTTAGATCTTAATCCTGTGTGTTGCCACCTTTAGCATCAATGACACTGTGCAGTCTTTTGTAATAGTTGTCCATGAGGCCCCGAATTCTTGCAGGTGGTGTAGCTGGCCATTCATTTTGTAAAATGCCTCCAGTTCATGCAAAGTCTTTGGTCATCTTGCATGAACTGCACGTTTGTATGTCCCCAGAGTGGCTTGATGACATTAAGGTAAGGAGACTGTGATGGCCACTCCAGAACCTTCACCTTTTTCACTGGAGGGTCAACTTAGCCTTGAGCTTAGGGTCATTATCATGCTGGTTCACGCTCCCATGCGCAGATTCTATGCAGAATAATGCAAATTGTCTGCTAGTATTTTCTGATAACATGCTGCATTCATCTTGCCATCAATTTTCAATTTTCAAGATTCCCTGTGACTTTAGAACTCACACACCCCCAAAACATCAGTGAGCCACCACCATGCTTCACAGTGGGGATGGTATTCTGTTCACTATAGGCCTTATTGACCCCTCTCCAAACATAGCGCTTATGGTCACAACCATAAGCGCTATGTTGGCCCCATCACTCCAAATTACAGTGTGCCAGAAGCTGTGAGGCGTGTCAAGTGTTGTCGGGCATATAGTAACCGGGCTTTTTTGTGGCATTGGCGCAGTAAAGGCTTCTCTCTGGCAATTCAACCATGCAGCTCATTTTTCGTTCAAGTACTGTCGTATTGTGCTCCTTGCAACAACCACACCATCTTTTTCCAGAGCAGCATGTATTTCTCCTGACGTTACCTGTGGGTTCTTCTTTGTATCCCCAACAATTCTTCTTGCAGTTTTGGCTGAAATCTTTCTTGGTCAACCTGACCTTGGCTTGGTATCGAGAGATCCAAGAATTTTCCACTTCTTAATAAGTGATTGAACAGTACTGACTGGCATTTGCAAGGCTTTGGATATCTTTTTACATCCTTTTCCACCTTTATAAAGTTCCAATACCTTGTTACGCAGGTCTTTTGACAGTTCTTTTCTGCTCCCCATGGCTCCGTATCTAGCCTGCTCAGTGCATCCACGTGAGAGCTCACAAACTCATGGACTATTTATACACAGACACTAATTGCAATTTACAAAACCACAGGTGTGGGAAATAACCTTTAATTGCCATTTTCACCTGTGTGTGTCACTTTGTGTGTCTGTAACAAGGCCAAACACTCAAAGGTATGTAAACTTTTGATCAGGCCATTTGGGTTATTTCTGTTATCATTATTGTTTAAAAAGCAGCCAAACAACTTTGTGAAAAGATATGTCTTCATATGATCACTATCCTTGAATCAAAAATAGTTATTTTGCAGGATGATATTTTCAAAATGAATGCCAAAATAAAAAAAATTCTGCCACTTTTACACTGAAAATTTTGAAACTCAAATATAATGCTATAAGAAAATGTAATGCACTAGGTAACAAATGGACTGATTTTTGACATAGCTTTTATTGTTATCTTTTCAAGTTGAAATTCCTGGTGGTAAAGTTTAGGTATTATACATTATATCAGCAAAATAATGTGATCCAAAAACAAAAGACTTGTAATAAACACCATCTTTGTGAATCTTGTATTTTTCAGTTTTTGTTGAGACTGTGCCAGAGAAGTGTTGAACTCTACAGGTATTTTAGAGGCAGTGTGTGGCATTGTTGTATTGAGTTGCATGATATCGTGCAGGTTTTACTATTTGTGTCTCACTCCTGTAAACAATAATTCCATCAGCAGAAGACAGCAAATTATGTACTAAACAGAAGTCTCTTGTTCTCAGAGCCTCAGCCTACATGTCTGAATAGGGTGTAGACACTGAGGTAATCCTGGATGGAAAAACAGTCACAGTCACAAAGCCCTCTGCCTGCTGAGCGTGTGATGAGATAGTGAAGAGATTGCCAGGGATATTTGGTGAATTTTCCTCCACTTTGACAAAGAAAGGACACCAAGGAGTACATACAGAGAAATAAAAGTGACAGGTGGCTCTTGCTACAGTCTGGCACTACTGAAAAATGACTTATTTTGCACTTCAGTCGTCCCATATGTGAAGGTGCAGGTCAGGCTGAGATGGTTAATTTGCCACATGTGATATCATCAAAAGCACTGCTCTGTGGAGGTCACTTGGAGGGATGCTGAATTTTGACGCTTTATAATCAATCAGTATAATGAACTTATTGTCACATTTGGTAATCCTTTTTTCCTCTTGTGCAAACAACAGATAAAAAAAATTTCAGTTTATTTTCCTGATGATAAACTGATGAGACAATATCTTGGCAACTATTGGATTGCCAAAAAATGTGCTACACATATTCATTAAGTTCCCAGAGGAGAAAATATCCAGATTTGCCAGCTCCTCTGGTTTTTCATCTAGCACCACCAACATTTTAAAATATGTATATGTCCACTACCTGAGCTTTGTGTACTTGTGTACATCAGACAGAGCATTAAAGTAAATCACATATTTAAATCAAACTTATCCTTTACACAGCCCCATTCTGGTTTAAACATCACAGTCACAAATACCAGAGACAAGGACAAACATAATAAAGGAAGATCAGGCAACAAAGATTAATAAGATCACTGTCATCTCATAATCCTTCTGTCGCATTTTCCAGAGCTCCATCTCTTTGATTTACTTCAGAGGGAGCATATTTACAAGGATAAAATTAACACATGGGCATGTGGGTGTGTCTAATATGGATAAATATGGATAAATACATAAAAATGAAAAGAGAGAGAAAAAAGCACGACTATGTATGTCAATAAGAAGACAAGGAGGAAAAATATATCTATCCATCCATCCATCCATCCATCCATCCATCCATCCATCATTTGCATATATCACACCTTATGTTAAATCTATTAGATTTAATTAAGTCAATCTAAAAAGAACAAAACAAACCAGACTGGATGAATATCCAAACATATGCGCAGACACAGAGGCATGAGGTGAGGATGGGCTTCAAGGTGTTTCCTTCAGCCTGACTTATTGCGTCAAAGGTCAAGTTAACATCTATCCAGTGCTGAACTTCGGCATAAAGTGGTCAATCAGATCCCTGTCGCGGTCACGGTTCACGAATACAGTCAACCATTGCACTCTCAGGGCAAAGGGCAAACGTGTGGGGAGCTTAAACACTATTAAATGCATTAGACACTGCAGAGAACCATCTTTATCAGCAGTGTCAGAGCTGTCGCCAAAAGTAAGAGATCCAAACATAAAGGGCAATCCACTGATCAAACCCAGGACAGTTATGGATCTGGACCAAAAGTGTTTGGCTTCATTTAGCACTATATTCACTGACCGCATCACTAGACAAACAGAAGCAAATGAGTGAACATCTCAGAGAGACGAACAGATTTTCCTTGGATATTCAAACATAGACATGCACATAAAGCCAGAAAAAATAATAGGAATAAGATATTTTGTATTATATTGTATAAAATGCCGTTTATCTAACTGTAGCTGTGCACTGTGCCCAAATTTATATTCCCCAAAAATGTTGCTGGCAGTGCATCTGCCTCAATTTCATGGCAGAGAGGAACAGAATGGAATTATTTTTATTTGTGTGGATTGTTTTTCTATCATTATTTCTTTCAAATTGTGAAACAACCATTTAAAATCATTTCACGGTACTACAAAGAATGAAAGTAACCCACCTAGTTGCCTTGTAATGAATAGAGATCAGGTTAATTTGTTACCAGTTTTTTATTGCAAATCTCAAGTGTGCGTTGAATCAGGGAAGGGGATAAAGATTTTGGGACAAGATAAATGTATTCAGCAAAGGACATACATTTAACTCACTGCCAATGTTTTTCCAGTCTGAAGTTTTATGGCTGCGATGGACTGGTGACCTGTCCAGGGTGTACCCCGCCTTTCATCCGATGTCAGCTGGGATAGGCTCCAGCCCCCGTGACTCTGTACGCAGGATAAGCGGTTGACGATGGATGGATGGATAGAAGTTTTAGGGAGGAGGTTGGAGTGGATGGTTGTGTGTACAAAGCACAAGACTTCATGACTGAAATCATGGTGAAGGGTAAATATGATGCAGTGTATAATGGAGAGAGTGTCAAGTCATACACAACCTTTGTCTTATACCCTCACTATGCATGTACACTCTGTAAACAAAAGTACTCAGACACCACTCTCCCAATACTTTTGGTTTGGGGCTGTTTTTTCATGGTGTGGTCTTTGTTAAGGGAAATTTTAATGCTACAGCATACCATTTTAGACAGTAGTTCTTCCAACAGTTTGTGTTTGGCCTTTTCCTCCTTCAGTGTGACAATGCCCCCTTGCACAGCGCCAGCTCCATAAAGAAACGTTTTTCCTAGTGTGGTGTGGAGGAACTTGACTGGCACAGAGCCCTGACCTCAACCCTATCCAACACCTTGGGATAAACTAGAAAGGAGATTTTAAGCCAGGTCCTCTTGTCCAACATCAGTATCTGACCTCAAAAATGCTCTTCTGGATGATAGGGAAACAGTTCCCACAGAGAAACAGTAGCTGCAAATGGGGGGCCAACTTCATATTAATGCCTATGGATTTAGAATGGGATGTCATAAAGTAATGTGTAGGTGTCCCGGAACGTTTGTCCATATAGTGCAGGTGCACAGCTCCTGTATGCAGCAAGCAGAACAGATTTCCAATAAAGGTGGGAGAGAAGAAGTTGGCCTTTGAAGTTTTTACTGGAATCAATGTGATATTGTATTATTACAATATTAAAATTAGAGACAGTAATTTCCCTGTTTAATATTTACATATTGTTCCCATGAGTCAAAGTAAAAAAAATAACTATGTAACAATGTTAGCCCAAAAGCAAATCAACAAGTTTAGCAACACATTAACCTCAAACAACTGTGATTAGCAGAAAACTGATTAAAAAAACGCTAACTAACAAATCAACAATTATAAAACTGCTGTAATAAAAGAGTACAGACTAAAGATAATCCAACAAAGGTGTTCTAGATAGATAAAAGATGCTCATCAATATATCTCCCAGATCTGACTAAATGAATGTAGCATCAGTAATGTCAGTTCAACCGTGGAGCTTTGTCAGGAATGGCAGCTGCTAGCAACAGAATGTTCAACTGAGCTGGCAGAATTCTTTGATATCAGAGACCGTCTCGGGTTATGTATGTAACCCTTGTTCCCCGAGAAGGGGAACGAGACACTGCGTCGGTGACGACACTATGGGAACACGTGTGGCAGGGCTGAATTATGAATGAAACTACTCCAATTCTATTGGTTGCTAGAACGGTAGCGTGTGACGGCGTAACTGGAGGCGTATATAAGCACGCCGGCTCACAGGACACATTAGCTCTTTGCTATGAAGCAAGGCACTCCAGGTGGGGTGAGGTGTGGCGGACCGACGCAGTGTCTCATTCCCCTTCTCGGGGAACAAGGGTTACATACGTAACCCGAGACGTTCCCCTTCAAGGGAACTCGAACTGCGCCGTTGACGACACTATGGGAACGAGATACCCACTAGGCCGCGCCGAAACCTGCAGAAAACTGTAGGCACGACTAAGAGGAGAGCGCACGGGTGCCGGGTGCAGAAGGTAGGTCCAGACTGTAAAACCGGATAAAAGTGTGAGGAGTGGCCCAGCCAGCTGCCTCACACAAATCCTGGAGCAAAGCCACAGCGAGGAGGGCCCTAGAGGCCGCCATGCCTCGAGTAGACAGTGCCCTCACGGCCATATATAGGCCAGGGAAATAGTCTGAACGATGCAGTTGCTGATCGTGTGTTTAGAAGTGGGGAGCCCAGCCTTGGGGGACCCGAAACACACCAGCAACTGGTCTGCTTTCCTCCACCGGGAAGACCTTAGAGTGTAAATACTCAGCGCTCTGACAGGGCAGAGCTGATGAAGTTTCCCATCCTCCGCCGTCACATGAGGGACATAGGGACATAGCCCGGACAGGGGTGCAGGATGGCTTTGACCCTCCCCGGGGCAAACTCCAGGCATCGAGGAGAAACCAAAAGTGCCTGGAGATCCCCCACCCTCCTCAGAGAGGTGAAAGCGAGGAGAAAAGCCATCTTAAGGGTCAGGTGCTTGGCCTCAGCCAACTCCAGGGGTTTGAAGGGGGCCTGAGCCAGCGCTTCGAGACCCATGCCAGGTCCCAAGTGGGAACCCTGAAACGAGTCACGGGTTCATCCTCTGGGCTCCACGGAGGAAGTGCACGATCAGTGGAAGCCTCCCCAAAGGCCTATCCCTCAGAGGGGCGTGGAACGCTTCAATGGCAGCCACATACACCTTGAGCATGGATGGGGAAAGGCCAGCAGAGAAACGGTGCTGGGGAACTCCAGTACCATAATCACTGAGCAGGTAACTGGGTCCACCACCCGTTCTCTACACCAGGTGGCGAACACATTCCACTTCAGGCCGTACATCCTCCTCGTGGATGGGGCTCTGGAGCTGAGTAGCGTCTCGACCGCTTCTGCTGTCAGGCCTGCCTCCAGGAACTGCGCCCCCTCAGGGCCCAGAACCACAGCTGCCACAGGGCGGGGCACAGGTGAAAGACCCGGCCTGAGGTCTCTCCTCAGAGGCACCTGCCAGGAGCCATATTATGTCCGATAACCACACTCGGGCCGGCCAAAATGGGGCTACTAATAGTAGGCTGACACTGTCCTGACAGACCCACTCCAGAACCTCCGGGAGCAGAGTGACTGGGGGAAAAGCATACAGACGCTGCCTCGGCCACGTCTGTACCATGGCATCCAGCCCTAGCGGGGCTGGGGGCGAGAGGCAGAACCACAGTGGACAGTGCGTAGTCTCTTGAGACGCAAACAAGTCCACGTCTATGGGGCCGAACCTTTTGCACAATAACTCCACTCCATTCCCCGGGCCTCAGCCCCTGTCTCGACAGCAGGTCTGCTCCCTGATCGCTCTGAGAGACAGCAGTCTCTGCTGGGACCACAGGAGGATCTGATGTGCCAGCTTGCATAATGGGCGCGAGCGCAGATCCCCCTGGTGATTCAAATAGGCCACCACTGCCGTATTGTCAGTCCTGACAAGGACGTGGCGACCGCGGAGGGCAGGCAGGAAACTCCTCAGAGCTCTGAAAACCACCAACATTTCCAGGCAATTTATGTGTCAAGAGAAATGATGCTCCTGCCAGGAGCCTCTCGCAAAGCGGCCGTCCATGACCGCGCCCACCCCGTGAGTGAGGTGTCTGTCAAAATAATTATCCAGTGACATGACGCTCCAACGAGGGACCTTCCTCCATACGAGGGAACGAAGTCACCTGCTCGTAACCCGTATAGACGGAGCGGATCAGAACCCGGACTCCCTGACTGGCGGGGAAATAGTTCTATGGCCCCTTTCTCCAGAAGAGAGCGAACTTCTTGTCCCAACCCTGGCTCTGCTCCGCGTGCACCGCAGTCCAGACCACCCGTTGAATCTGGGGGGGTGGACCCGGAACTGCAGCCTGTAGCATCCACTATGGTGCGCAGGACCCACGGGGAAATGTTCGCAAGGCTCTGCCATGTCCTCCTCAGAGGGGCCTCCCACTTGGTCACAGTCCTTGAGTAGATCGGCCTGGTATGCCTGCAGGATGGCCATCGTGTGCAGGCTTGTACCAGCTCAACCCGCTGCCATGTAAGCCTTGCCCACCAGAGCGGATGTCGCCCGACATGGCATGGTGGGCAGCGCCGGCATCTTGAGGGATGACGGAGGATGGGAGAAAGATAGCGTAACGCCTCCTCAACCCGAGGCATCGCCGTAGCCGTGCTGCTAATTTCTATCACGTTGCTGTAATCCAGTGGGGAGTGTCAGCCGTGCCGAGAAGGGTCTATTCCAAGATTTACAAACTCATGTGCAAATCAGGAAAGAATGGCAAGGATTGGCCTGGGGCGGCACGGGTGCTGCAGAAAACTCATTCAGTTTACTGCCGGCCGGTGGCAATCAGTGTTCAGCTTGGCCACAGCCCTTGTCACCATCTCCAATAACTCATCGTAGCTGGGCGAAGACTGGTGACGTCGGCCCGGCTCCTGGAAGTCATCCTCCATAATGCTAAGCACGTCTATCTCCTCGGAGTCAGACTGCGCAAGCCTCTCCGGACTCATGCCTCGGGTGGGAGAAGCCGAAAAACGGGCCCCGACTGGGGAAGAGGAGAGGGGAGTTAGCAGACGAGGACCGGGAAAGGCCTCAGCCGCCCCGATGCCCTCAGAGATAACGCGCTTGTGATCCCCAGGACCGCAGCTGCTGCGACGCCTCAGCGACCGCGGGGCCTGAGCAACGGGGAGAGAGCATCCGACCATCCACCGAAAAGAGAGCCACACGAGACCTCAGCACCCTCAGGGACAGGGCCTCGCAATGGCCGCAGGCAGCCCCCTCGAGAGCTGCCTGGACGTACGACATCCCTAGGCAGTATCCCCAGCCGTGTGTAGGAAGGAAAAACTGCGGAACTGTTTACCAGACATGATCTCTCCTGCTTCGTTGGGAACTTCCAGGTAAGACGACTTTTCAACTTCAATAGTGGAGCTTTCAACATACTCAGAGTGCCTGCTGAATAGAAAAAAGCTAATGTGTCCTGTGTGCCAGCGTGCTTATATACGCCTCCAGTTATGCCGTCACACGCTACCGTTCTAGCAACACCAGAGTAGTTGCATCATAATTCAGCCCTGCCATGCCCAGAGGCGTTGCCATAGTGTCGTCACCGACGCAGTTCGAGTTCCCTCGAAGGGGAACAGGGTTTGCATCCTGTGTCCCACTTGTTTTGAGGTAGGGAAAATTTGTGCTTTTTATCAAGTCATGGTTGACTTTTTCCAGTAGATAACGGAGACCAGGATTTTTTTCCTAACCATAGCAAGTGCATTCTGTTGCTTAAACATGCCCATTTAAAACAGTCATCATGCTTCATTTGCAGGCAGTGGATGCTGTCAGGAAAATAAACAAAATACACTGATAATGAGCATTTTACAGAAGCGTTCAGTATGAACATTTTGTGCTGGCAGTTTGCAGTTGCAACCGATATGAATGTTTTCTTGTCAAGTTGTCAAAAATGGAATCTGGGCTGCATTGTATGTATTTGCTAATGCTAATTAGTTGTATATGAACCTACATTATAGGAAGCAGGTTGTTAAATTATTATCCATCCACCATCCCTTCATCCGCTTATCCGGAACGGGTCGCGGGGGGAGCAGCTCCAGCAGGGAACCCCAAACTTCTCTTTCCCGAGCCACATTAACCAACTCGCTGGGGGATCCCGAGGGTTCCCAGGCCAGTGTGGAGATATAATCTCCACTAGTCCTGGGTCTTCACCGAGGCCTCCTCCCAGCTGGATGTGCCTGGAACACCTCCCTAGGGAGGCGTCCAGGAGGCATCCTTACCAGATGCCCAAACCACCTCAACTGGCTCCTTTCAACGCAAAGGAGCAGCGGCTCTACTCTGAGCTCCTCGCGAATGGCCAGGCTTCTCACCCTATCTCTAAGGGAGACACCAGCCACCCGCCTGAGGAAACCCATTTCGGCCGCTTGTACCCGCGATCCGTTCTTTCGGTCACAACCCAGCCTTCATGACCATAGGTGAGGGTAGGAGCGAAAATCGACGGTACAGCGAGTGCATTACCCGCCCAGCTGCTCCGATTCTCCGGCCAATCTCCTGCTCCAGCCTCCCCTCACTCGTGAACAAGACCCCAGAGGTACTTGAACTCCTTCACTTGGGGTAAGGACTCATTCCCTACCTGGAGTTGGCACCCACCGGTTTCTGCTGAGAACCATGGCCACAGATTTAGAGGTGCTAATCCTCATCCCAACCGCCTCGCACTCTGCTGCGAACCGATCCAGTGAGAGCTGAAGGTCACGGACCGATGATGCCATCAGGACCACATCATCTGTAAAAGCAGTGACGAGACCCCAAGCCCCCGAACCGCAGCCCCTCCTCGCCACGACTATGCCTCGATATCCTGTCCACAACAAAGCGCAGCCCTGGCGAAGGCTAACCCTCACCTGGAAAGAGTCCGACTTACTGCCGGAAATAGCTCTCGCTTTGGATGTACAGGGATTGGATAGCCCTGAGAAGGTCCCCCCTCACCCATACTCCCGCAGCACCTCCCACGATATCCCGGGGGACGGTCGTATGCTTCTCCGGATCTACAAAGCACATGTAGACTGGATAGGCATACTCCCAAGCCCACTCCAGGATCCTTGTGAGAGTAAAGAGGGTCAGTTGTTCCACGACGGGTCGAAAAGTGCATTGTTCCTCTTCAATCTGAGGTTCGACAATCGGCCGAACCCTCCGTTCCAGCACCCTGGAATAGACTTTACCGGGGAGGTGAGAAGGGATACCCCTGTAATGGCACACACTCTCTGGTCCCCCTTTTGAACAGGGGAACCACAACCAGTCTGCCACTCCTTGGGCACTGTACCGACTTCCACGCAATGTTAAAGAGTCGTGTCATCAAGATAGCCCCTCCACACCCAAAGCTTTTACAAGGGGCTTTGCCACTGTGGAGTTGTTTGACTACCTCAGTGACTTCCACCAGGGAAATTGACGAGAATCCCCATCAGCCTCGAGCTCTGCCTCTACTAAAGAGGGCG